>NW_025765411.1:0-176668 GCF_003918875.1 Haliotis rubra
TGCATGCGTGTGTATGTGTATGTGCGGCTGCTTGTACTAGCTCCAGACTGAAGCTGGTTTTATAGTGCTAGCCCACTGAGATACCATGCCGCAGTGAAGCATGAATACCCCACTCTGGACACATTATACTGACTCCGAGCCGACCAGTCCTTGTTGTACCAATTAATGCCGAGCGCCAGGCAGGGACCAACAAGTACTATATTTTAAAGTAAAGTACTCAAGTAAAAGTAAAGATCATTCCATGTGGGATTTCATATTGGATCATTTTAACCTGGAACGGTTCTCCTGTGACAAAGTCGTCAACCATTTCGGTAGATGCCTCTTAGATTTATGTAGCATTTTAAATATACATATTGTGAATGGCAGATGTGGTAAAGATTTTAAATTAGGGGATTTTACATTTATAGGTACAAATGGCACAAGCGTCATAGATTATGTCTTAGCTTCTGCACATTTATTTGACAAAGTGCTAGATTTTGCTATACCTACTAAAGCAGAGTCCCTCATCTCTCCGTTAACCTTAGATTTACGTGCGCATCACCCACCAGTACAGCCAAAGACTATGAGTGGTAAATATAAATCTAATCATGAAGCATACAAATTTGTTTGGAATAGCAAGATGTTGTCGCAATTCAGAAATAATCTACTATCGGATGATATACAAGACTTATTTGATAAATCTGTTGATGTAGCATTCACTGTTATAAGTCAATGTGTAGATTATGTCGTAGAAGCATTGTGTCTAGCTGCTTTGATAGACGGATACGCCCCTTTCAGAAAAACATAATACGAATATCTGGTATGATGAAGAACGTAATCATTTAAAAAAAAGAAATGTGTAAATTTCTTAACTCCTTCCGAAAAGATAAAACCTTGCAATCCCTGGAGATATCACAAAGCTAGAAACAGATATAATACAACCTGCAAGGAAAAGAGGAAGGCATTTATGGAACAGAAAAGAAAAACCTAGAAAATAATATAAATGATGCCAAAAATTCTGGTATGAACTTAAAACACTAAATCCTAAGAAAACCCAAATGATAACATTGAAATCGACGAATGGTTCAATTACTTTCAGTCATTATTCTCTACCTCTGATAACAACCCAGATCCAAATAGACAAGACTATGTGAACGATACTGAGTGTACTCATATTTCAGGTGTAGCTCCGACATATTGGATGCCCCAATAAGTAGAGATGAAAATACTTAACAGTATACAACATCTAAAGTGTAATAAGTCACCAGGATGAGACAACATCCACAGCACCAAAACCAGATAGTAAACCATTGAAATAAACGTAAATACAGTAGGAAATACATGACATGACTGGATTTACGTGTTTTCAGATATTTTCTAACTTCGGGCATATATTTCATATGAATCTATACCTTTGAAACATATGCTCATCGTACATTTTCGTATGCACAAGCACCTCGTTCATGTATGCCCTGACCGGATTGTCAGGGATTTCCAAATATGAATTGCAAAACATATATCCCGGTAAATACATGATCATACAGTATTTCCAATGCATTCCTTTGAATTTCAGTGGGTGCTGAAATTTCCGATTTCGTTCTAAGTTTACTCGGGTTGGAAACATGTGAATTTACGTAGGTGGGGAAACACATGTAAATGTTCAAATTTGCAAATGTTTACACACCTTAGATATTTATGTATCATACCGGATTTCAGGGGTATGTATATGAACGGTTCATACACCATCATGTTACCTGTACTCAAGCAAGATGATCATATGTTTCCATCATGTGAATTACTTGGCTCATGTAATTTCACTTTCACACATTTTAGTACGTTTGAAATCAACGTTCACATGACCTCAATATTCTTATCACCAAAGAGCCTGACAAAGAAAGCGGTATTACGCAAGCTAACACGCCTTATTAAGCTGCACTCGCCTTTGCTACTAGTATCAGTTACGCCTTGTCTGTGGTGTTGGCAAAATCTTGTGAGGTGCATGTTTCGAGGGATTGAAAGGTTCAGTGGTGAACAAAGGGCGATGCGTTGCCCTTCGTCCTCGCAAGTGTCCCAAGCTGCCCCAAAAGAATGGTACTTTGTCTCTATGAGCACAGCCAAATATGCTACACGAACCAACTCGTAATTTCTGAAGTCTGTTCAGCTCGCGCATCTACTGTCAAATATTTTGTGGCAGTACATAATTGGAATATTATTGCACTGCATGTGACCTTCTTAATAGTCTCACAGTGCCTGAACAATGTTATTTCTCCATTCGCTCAGCCTTTGCTGTAATAACGCCATACATAAACTTTAATGTTTGTTTCACTAACGCAAAAGTATACAATAACAAACAATGTCATATCAATTTATATATTCTTTGAGACATGAAATGAAAAATTGTTTTATCGAGTAGCGATTATGACCGGATAGCACAGGCGGGTGCGTTCTCTGAGTATATCATAGACATGTTGGATCTCCGTGCCTTTGTGAAATTCGTCTATATTGTCCTGTTTAAATTGACGATCCATAACTCAGATTGCGAGTAAATATCACGTAAGTAATTGTGATGTCGCATTGCTGTAAATTTCCCTGTCGAAGAAGTCATTCTCACAAGATGTATATTCCCTTGTTTGAGAAGATCTGTGGCTATTACGCCCCAGTGTTGCTAAACATCTTATAGGCCTTTAGTCTGACACAGACGCAGACATCGCATGTTCAAGTTCTGATCTGACAGGGGCTGAACATAGCATTCCGACATGAATACAATATCTCAGTGTTTTCCTAAGTAAGTGGAGATCTTTCTACAACACTGGAAATAACTGTATCGTTGTCCTTCTGATATTCCCCCGAACGAAAGCTCTACCCATTTAGGGTACAATGTGTAAGTTACGGAATTGTAGGGAATAGTCTTAAGACTTTCTACTTTGACCAGGATTCTTCGAACTTGTAACTGTTGTTTGAGAAGATCAAAAGAGAAAAGGGTAGTGCGCGATGTATATGACGGACGTATATGGAGAACGTTCGAAGAACTTTATAAATACAATAATAGAAATACCGGTTATGTTTAAAACGTACCTTCAATCTGATAGCCAGAGGGATTATTGTGAAAGATCGCAGTGTGTATCATCATAAACGGGCCAAGATAAAAGTACATGTCATTCATCCCCACATAATATCCCACGGGACATCGTTGTTACAGGTAGGGCAAACACTTTCTTTTAAAGTTATCTGCCGGTTTCACGCTACATACATGTATTCAGATTATCGGGAAAACTAGCGCAAGTTCTCCATCACACATATAAGAGACCACATAATCTGTCATATGGCCTTTGATCACACATATAATTAAAATACGCAGTGTTTATTGATAGCGATGAAGCAACTTATCAAAATTTAAGTTCGACAGTATCATCTGCATTACTCTCTTAGATAAGCTGAAATATCACAGGGTTGTCATGGTAACGATAATTTGACATACCATTTATTGTGTTATTCTTTAATCTGCGATTAGAATTTAAATCAGTTTTGACATGAGCATATCAAGAAAAGAGAAGCTGTAAAACGAAATGTATTGTGATCGAACCTATAGGCCTTTGTAAAAGCGAGTTTCAAGTCACCTACATAAAAAACTGTTTTCATGATAAATATGTGCTAATCCTTGGCACGATTCCAAACATATCATGGGCATATTTTTGTGAATCATAATCAAACAGTGATGTTACAAGGCGTCCATGCCGCGTCAACAACACATCAAACAGGGGCGTAGCTACCATTATAAAAACAGCTCGAGCTTACACATGATCTTTCCTAAAAAATATTTTTTCTTCTAATTTTTGCCAAAAATACGTACAAACACGTTCCATTTAAAAGTGGAAATCCCTCTACGAATCGTATTGCTACAGTATTTTTTATTAAAGCATTACCATGTACAGTAAACAGGTTATTCTTCATATCATATCTTTCAGTGGTGATTGTGTTTCCATCGACATGTATGAGGATGTTTTGTTACAGTCATGATTATATGTGAATCATCACTGAAATGCAGTTGTATATTTTTCATTTGCTTATAATTATTTTAGAAAAAACAAACTCGATGTATGGTATTGTATCGGTACAGCAGACATGTGTAAACGATGTCCAAACATATTTTTGTATGAGGAAATCACATTTCAATGTCCATGGTGGTAAGACATCCGTCCGTATCCACCCAGCCCTCCTTAAATTTTAATGAGGAGGAACACTTTCTTTGAGTGGGATTTTAGAAGTAGAATACGTCTTTCAGTATGTTCAAATACAATTAACAAAACACGTTAAAAACACGTCCTTAGCAGATGAGGAATATATATTCAGGTGATATGATTTGACTAGAATGAAATTTAAGAGGGGATACAGGCGGAAGTTTTCCACAATATTTTGAAGCTATTAAAATCATCAAACGTCAAACGATAACTCTTCAGGTCTCATAAAAATGAAAGTTGGGCAAGAGATCTATACCACCTAAATATATAAGGCTTTGCAGCCCATAGGGCTTACACGAAGAAAAATGGCTTGCTACGCGCCTGGCAAACGCACTAGAATTGCAATACGGGCCTCTAACCACTGATTCTCCGTGACCTGGAGACACATGTGACTGAGCGTATGTTGGGGCGTCGTCTGTCATACAGACCCTGAAGCAAATACATCCAAGCTCACGCAACTCTACAAATTGTGGCAAGTCTAGATTTCCACAGCTTCAGGAGAAAGTCTCAGGGCTCCTTTTCATTACATTATATATTTTTATTATGAACTTTTATTCAATGAAATATGTTCATATCAGAGACTATTTGTTGATCTAGTTCTGACGGGTTAAAGACAAAAGACAAAATGGATACTGGTGCTGTTAAATTTCTTAAATTATATATAAATATTCGCCCTTGTCTCGGGTTAAATGAATATTTACCACCAAATGTACATCTGGAGGATATCGAAATCTAGGTTAAGCTATTTGAATCATATTTACAATTAAAAGACCCAAACAATGGTTTGTTGTCCAAATTTTGGTTTTCCATAGCTTTTCCCAGTCTGTATCACAGTCACAGAAAGATTTTTTTCTCCCTTCCGTCTCTAGAAAAACTCACTGCAGGGTTCGGGCTATGGAGTGCCATATACACCCACAGCTGGCGGGACCAACATCTCCAGTAACATTTACATCTGCCAACGCTTAATTCGCAAGTGGTGAGGCAATAAGCTAATGAGGCTAAGGGTCCTGCACCATGTTTGTGAAATATCTATGATGCCTTATATAAAGTCTATCATCTAAGCAAGTCTAGCTATGTATGGCGTTAAGTCACTGCTTGAAAAAAGGCTCCTTTAGAATTTTATTTGGTAAATATTAGTATTTCCATCATATTGGAAAATACATAGACTAACGATTAGTGTCTGAATATATATAATTTTGATCGTAACAAACAAACCCATTTACTAGTAAATTGAAATGGAGCCCTCAGGGAGACACAAGATTAAGTCCGGCTAGCCATGGCAGTTAGATATGTTTACTTTGTAACCCGACCCATAAAGTGAGTTAGGGTTTCTTGCAGATGTTAACAGACCCTGGACCTGAGGAGATCTAGACTTGCTTCAATTAAGGCTTTAGCATTGCAGAACGGGCTTGGCAGTAGGGAAAATAATGTGGTTCAGGGACTGTGAGACAGCCTAAAAAATGCATGGCAACCTACACTTCATTGTGACTATGATTAAGGCATCATTTTAAAACACATGGGTTATTTACTTTGCGTTAACTGACAGGCTTTCGGTGTCAAACTATTTGGAACTCCGGCCAAAGGTCATGTTATGCTGTCTAGAAATATGGCCTTTTTGTAATGCTTTGGTTACACATAATGATAAGTGATTGTTGTACATATGATGTTTTGAAGGATAATCTCAGCTGACTAATACTTTGCATGTGGTCCCCACACACACACACACTCTTTCCATACCCGTAATAAAAGTTAATTTTCCTTATATATGTCTGTAAGCAAATACTCTAAAGTAACGGGGTGGCTGATTTTGGCCACCTGAGGTAGTGACCACAGCAGTCTGGTTATACTGCATTGAGAGAGGACAGAGCTCGGCAAGATACCAATAACTATGCTTGTCATTTAAACCTTTAACTGATGTTTGTGGAATATGATTTTATAATTGAAGATGCTTCCTGCACCTGTAGCCCCAATATAGATGTTGTTAGTCTGTGAATCTTCCAAATTACTTCGTCTCTTTTTTCAGTTGAAATTAAGATCTTTGCCTTTTATCAAAATAACATATTTTCAGTCTTAATGTGCCTATGTCGGGAATCAAACACAGTTGTTGACCTGACAGGTTAACGCGTTAACTACGAGCGTACCCCCATCATTCCTTGATACTATTAAAGAATATACATTGGTACATTTATTATACATTCAAGATTAAACCAAGTTTTGTCACTATATATCCTTCAGTTTTATGTTAGTGTGGTGATTTGCACACTGATAATTTAAAAAGAGGAATATAAATAATGATTGTTTCCGATCTTAATCCAATTTAGTTTTCCATTTATCTAGTAATTTTCAGTTTCTATTTTTGGAGATTCTGTTCGCAGGTACTTTTAACAGTTTCACCCAATAACAGTAAAGCATACAGATAATACGTTTCGGTACTTTGATAGATTTAATAATAAGTACACATTATATTCCAAGATATTAAGATACCAAAATGATTAACATACACTCTCTCAAAAAAAAAGAAACGCAACCCCTATCTAAATATCTGACATCATTTCTAGAATAAAGATGGTGAATGTAAATTAGAATTTTCTTCAAAATACTGTTAATACGTTCCCATCTGATCAGTATAAGCTCCCAAACGGAACCATTGTCACACATGATGACCTTTGTATCCGTGTTATTTGAGAAAGTGCGAAATTGTCATGTACAAAATGCTAAAAGCCTGTTGCACGTGCAAATCGTTGAAAACACAGTTCATGTAGAGGGTTTTAAAAGCACGCGTAGTTTGTAATTTTCTCCTCATAATTTGCTCTGCAAATCAAGTTCGAAAATGCCCCGTTTGAGTACAGCAAATCGAAATATTGCCATTGGTCGCATTAAGGCCGGGAAAGCTTTGGAACGGTTGCCCGTCATCTAAACGTACACAAAACAACAATCTCACGACTTTGGAATCGTTACACACAGTTCCATGCAATTGAAGATCGTCCCAGGAGCGGTAGACCTAGGATCACCACACCGGCTCAGGATCGCTTTATTCGACTCAGCCACCTACGTAATCGGCATGCCACACCCACCATCACTGCAACACAGGTGCCAGGTTTGAGGAGAGTATCGGCCCAAACCATCAGGAACCGTTTACATGAGGCAAATTTACGTGCAAGAAGACCAGTTGTTGGGCCAACGCCAACATCGACGCCAACGTCTCAGGTGGTGTACTAACGTAAGGAGATGGACCCTAAGAAACTGGAGAAGAGTCTGGTTTAGTGACGAGTCTCGTTTTCTTCTTCAACGACGTGACGGTAGACAACGTGTCTATAGACGAGCAAATGAACGTTTTGCACCGAACTGCGTCTCGACAGGTCGACAGATTTGGAGGAGGAAGCATCATGGTATGGGGAGCCATGTCTTACAACCAACTGTCAGACTTGGTCATCATTCGTGGCAATTTGACGGCACAACGGTACATTGATGACGTCTTACAGCCACATCTTCTGCCGATAATCGACCAACAGAGGAGAGTTGTTTCAACATGACAATGCCCGCCCTCATACAGCTCGTGCAACAGTGGCATTCCTACAGAATTCAAACGTCAACGTGATGCCGTGGCCCTCCAGATCGCCAGACATCAATCCTATCGAACATCTGTGGGACCAGCTGGATCGTCGTGTTCGTGCACGTACACCACAACCGCACACGTTGGTTGAACTGGCCGCAGCACTCCAGGAAGAGTGGAGAGCAATCCCCAGGACAACATCCGCCGTCTGATTCGTTCTGTTCCGAGGAGGTGCACTGCTGTGATTAGAGCTCGTGGCTCTACAACGAGATACTGAAGACAACGCCCCTAGCGTAAATTGAGAGTTCGATACTGACCTGCATTAACTGTTACCTTATACCGTGCTGACCTAAGGTTCACCATGTCAAATTTCATGGCATTATCTTTAAAAATACAAATGTTATAACCAGTTAAAATTGATATAAACATTACAAAAAAACCAGGGGTTGCGTTTCTTTTTGAGAGAGTGTAATTATATAGTGTATAACAAATTAGACAGCAAAAGCAAAAGCAAAAAGAAAACGCATGAGCAACATAATGCTGTCAGGTAGTAAGCTTTCAATAATTATCGAAACTGCTTAGTTATGAGCTAATTGCAATCACTACAATTTTCTATAGTCTACCCAAGAGGGAACAAAATAGGTCTATTATGAAAATTATGAGCTAATTGCAATCACTACAATTTTCTACAGTCTACCCAAGAAATGGAAACAAATTATGTCTACAGTATATTTGAGAAAACGTCCGTATGGGATAATACCTGTATCCCGAATCAAAAAAAGGTCATACCAAATATGTGCATGTTCACACATTTACAACAGTAATTTACACTGGGAATCATTAATACATTGTAATCATCTTTTATGAAAGTATAGATAATGAAATTTGTTCAGTTATAACTCATCAGTCGGATAACTCATACAAGTAAGCACTAAAATTAGGGACCTACCGGTTCATGTCTGTGTGAACACATCTGTTTGTGTTTTATTGTAATTAGCAGTGTCTCCTTGTGTAGCATATATAAGAAGTGTACCTAAGGTCAGTTGCTTAAACTGTTATGTAATTTCCATTACAAAAAGTTTAAACGATATTACCTACTGGTCAGAAAGACTTATCAGTACCCCAACACCTACCCACCGTCACCACCCCACCCTAGGCCTATCCCATGCCACACCCTCTCACTCGCAAACATACACACTCCCTAACATACATATCGCTCTGGCCCATAGACCCGATATTTGAACCTTTTAAACAGACACCATGTGTATGTCAAGAAAGACACGCATGTTATTAGTGGTGCTCACTTCACCATGTGTTTCTAATTATCTCAGTACATTATGGCGTGGTCGGACGCGCTAACGAACCTTGTGTGAGAGTTAAATTACAGAACCATTGAAATACATGTTAAAGTAATTGTAATCTTGTAACACTATATTTACCCATTTTCAACCATTTACACATGTACTAAAATATATGACAAAACTAATCCTGGTCATACGAGATTTCAAAGGTATTGAAATGCATGTCCTACAATCACAGCATTTACATATGTTACACATGTGAGGAAACACATGAAAACAATGGCCAGATTTACATACCTGTGAAATACATGTAAATGCAGAGTTGAATGTTCGTTCATTTTAACCCCCCTTTAAACGTGTGTAAATCTGACGGCCAGATGATACGTAGATTTCAAACGTTGTTCATATGGCGGCCGGATGAAACGAGTATTTCCTGACGTTAGTAAATTTGGGTAATACAGTCATTTTGTGTGGTGACATAGACCCGGAATTGCTTTCAAACATTCATCTGATCTTTTACTTCCATATCTTGAGCTTACTTTCAATATTATCCTCGACACTGGGAACTTTCCTGAATCTTGGTCAGTTGGCATTCTTGTTCCAGTCTATAAACAGGGTGACCCTAAAGATACCAATAACTACCGTGGAATAACTGTACTTAGTATATTTGGCAAGTAATTTACTTACATTATCAACAAAAGATTAGTTAAATGGACTGACGTCATGGATCAGATATACGAGGGTCAAGCGGGCTTTAGGGAGGGATATACAACAACAGATAATATCTTTATACTGTATAGCCTAATACAAAGATACCTCAGCTCAAAAGATGGAAAGTTCTACGCACTATTCGTTGATTTTGCAAAGGCTTTCGATTCTGTGCAGCGGATAAACTATGGAGACTTCTACAATCGCACGGTCTTAGTAGTAAAATGAATAAAATGTTGAAGAGTATATACGAAAAATGTTAAAGTGTGTGTAAGGAATCAGCATGAATTATCTGAACCTTTCATTAGTGAACTAGGTGTTAGACAAGGCTGTATTTTAAGCCCCACCTTTTACGTTTTTCATTAATGAATTAGCAATACAAATATGTGACAAATGTACGAATGGGATTCAACTACACCCAAATACAATACAACTATTTCTGCTACTCTTTGCCGATGATATTGTACTATTCTTCTAGTACTGTTAGCGGTTTACAGAAACAAATAGATGAATTAGACACATTTTCTGACCAATATAAGTTATGTGTAAACAGAGACAAAACCAAAATTATCGTCTTTAAGAAAGGTGGAAAGCTCTCTAAATTAGAAAAAATGGTATTATAAAGGGCAACTACTCAAAACTACCAGTGTTTATAAGTATCTTGGTGTATATTTTGTAATAGCTCTTTCCTGGTCCAAACACACAAAACAAGCGTCAGCACAAGCCTTGAAAATCTTAATCGGTGTTTGTAAAAATATGAGATCGTTGGGTGAAATGTCCTTTAACACATTCTTTAAAATATTCGATATGAAGATAAGTCCAATACTTCTATATGGCTCTGAAATATGGGGATTACAACAATATGACAGTATTGAAAGAGTTCATTTATATGCATGCAAAAGTTTCTTGGTGTAAAACCGAACACATGCAATAGGATGGTTTACGGAGAATTAGGTAAATTCCCTTGTTTATATACTCTTCCATTAAAGCCATAAAGTATTGGGTAAGATTACTGCATATGCCATGCCATAGGTTTCCGAAAAAATGTTATGATATGATGAAATTGTATGACGAAAATGGGAAAAGAAATTGGGTGAGTGATATTAGGAGTTGTTGTACAAAACTGGTTATGTTTATACTATAATCAATGGAAATCGGACATACGTTTCGAAGACTTTTAGCAAAAAATCGGCGTACAAAAGTCCCGCATAGCTCTCTCTCGTTTTCGTTGCTCTTCCCATGACTTATTTATTGAAACTGGCAGGTATGCAGGTATACAAAGAGAAAACAGAATATGTCAGTTATGTAATATGAGTACTGTTGAGGATGAACTACATTTCCTTCTAATCTGTCCTGTTTATACGACTCTACGAACGAACTACTTTAAAGCCATACTATTATAAGCATCCAAGTGTAAGAACATTAATTTCACTATTAACAGATACTACCACATCAATATTACAGAATCTGGCAATGTACATCTATTTCGCTATTAGATTAAGAAAAAGTATTGTTGCAGAAAAGAATTTATAAATGACTTCTATCTACTCATGTAAACTCTAAATGTACTACAGGCCTGTGGCCTTTTTAAGTACTGAAAAAAAGATTGATTGATTGATTGATATATTTTAACGTCTTTTGGTATGACGCGGTCGGGGATCGAACCCGCGACCTTCCCCAACCCGTGGAGATCCCAACCCGTGGAGATCCGGGTTAGAATTGGTCTTCATAAACCCATGTGTGTCCCCGTAAAGATCCGAGCTGGAATTGGTCTTCAGAAAACCCATGCTTGTCGCAAAAGGCGACTAACGGGATCGGCTGGTCAGGCTCGCTGAACTGGTTGACACATGTAATCGTATCCCAATTGCGTTGATCCATGCTCATGCTGTTGATCACTAGATTGTGTGTCCCAGACTCGATTACTTACGGACCGCGGTCATATAGCTGGAATATTGCTGGAGTGCAGCGTTAAACAACAACCAAACCAAACCTTAGCCCAACATGAACGATGTTGACGGGCCAGTGACGTGTCACGAAATGCTCGAAATGGTATTCCGCTTTCAGACCTTACCCTTGACAAAGGGTATACTCTTGGTAATTGTTATTTTAGATCGTGAAAATCTCACACTTCATAACACTGTATGTGCAAATGACACCGGGTAATGCAGAGTGAGTATGTTTTACCATTTAAAATAACCTTTACCCTGTACAACCATAACACATGTGATCAAATTTCATCCTCAGCATCTCCCCGAGTTAGGTGAACTAGAAACAACCACAACACATGTGATCATATTTCATCCTCAGCATCTCCCGAGTTAGGTGAACTAGAAACAACCACAACACATGTGATCATATTTCATCCTCAGCATCTCCCCGAGTTAGGTGATCATATTTCATCCTCAGCACGAGTTGGTCAACTGGAAACAACCACAACACATGTGATCATATTTCATCCTCAGCATCTCCCCGAGTTAGGTGAACTGGAAACAACCATAACACATGTGATCATATTTCATCCTCAGCATCTCCCCGAGTTAGGTGAACTGGAAACAACCACAACACATGTGATCATATTTCATCCTCAGCATCTCCCCGAGTTAGGTCAACTGGAAACAACCATAATATGAACTTACATGATAAAAATAAAAATATATTTTCTGCGTCTCTGATGTGTTCCGAAGGTATGCAATGCTACTATGTACACAATCTCCACTATAACAGTGTATTTTAACAAGTTAATGTTTATCAATATGTTATTGTTCACGTGAAGCACAATAAACGTACATAAAATTATAACAAAATTTGGACTGTTTCAGACTGATCACGAGGCATGAGGGGAGGTGGGGTAGCCTAATGGTTAAAGCGTTCGCTCGTCACGCCGAAGCCCCGGGTTCGATTCACCACATGGGCACAATGTGTGAAGCCCATTTCTGGTGTCCCCCGCCGTGTTATTGCTGGAATATTGCTAAAAAGCGGCGTAAAACTAAACTCACTCACTCACTGACTCACGAGGCATGAACCTATGACACCCCACCCCGCCTCCCGTGTAGAATCCACCTATTCTCCTAGAGGAACCTGTCGCTAACCGTATAATATTATGTGGGCCAACTGTATTGAATGTTTTTTCATCATACACCACAGGAATACACTCTTAAAGGGACTGTTCGAGATGAATCTGTGGCACGCCTTCTTTCAGAGCCTTCGTCTGGCATTTCTCCATGAGAGACAAGAACAAGCAGTAAATTTCCTGGACACCTGAACATCTTCGAATATTTGTTCAGAGACTGCGAAATCACTGGTAAGTCTGCAATGTAATGTCATGATGAAAGGCAACCGAGCGTTAAGATAAAAGGGGGTGACTGGTGTATTTTTTTTCCAAAGCAGCAAGCAATCTTCTTGTTAATATTCACGTCTATGAGGTACAAATTAACAATTGCAGAGATCTATGAGGGACAAATTTAAATACAAAGCAAGTTTCTGGTGGCACCCGTCAAAAGAGTGAGGAGTGAGTATTGTTTTACGCCGATTTTAGCAATATTCCAGCAAAATCACGGCGGGGGGCACCAGAAATGGGCTTCACACATTATACCCGTATGGGGAATTGAAGCCGGGTCTTCAGCGTGACAAGCCAACGCTTTCACCACTAGGCTACACCACTAGTGCGCAAAGAACTGTCTGCAGTACACACTAAAAGGACTGATTGACTGACTGAATTTGGTTTTACGCCGCTTTTAGCAATATTCCAGCAACATCACGGCGGGGCACCACAAATGGGCTTCACACATTATACCCGCATGGGGAATCGAAGCCGGGTCTTCAGCGTGACGAGCCAACGCTTTAACCACAAGGCTACTGGGTCGACCCACCCGTCAAAACAACATGCAAAGCCAAGGTCAATGTTCATAAGAATAGCAGCACATAGTTTGTTCGCTTGAACGTTATATTAATTACTCAGCTTGAAATGAGTACCCGGTGGGATAAAGTCATGTGACTATAACCCTCTAGCGCCTAACAGGCAACTTGAGTTATCCGGGGTAATAATAATCAGATTGTTTGGGCGCTTCGAGCATGCATTGTGCATGGAGCAATGCGCATGATAAATGGACTATTATTATTATTATTATAATTAATGACCTATCAGTCTGGTCAAACATATAATTAACCTCCACTATGTTGCAGAGTATGCATCATGCATTCTCTCCCCTGATCCTTCTGCCAAGATTATCCTGTCGGGGAGGGTGGACTTCAAGGAGGTGAATGTGAGTGGAACTGCTTCATAACGTCCTTTCATCAACAACGTATTACATCACACCCTTTGCCATCCCCTGTATATACATTACACGAGAACATTAGACAAATTCTCATTACCAATATCTTACATCAGACCCTTTCGTCACTAGTATAATACATCATTCATCATCAACTTATATATTACATCAAATCCTTTCTCATCACCTGTACATTATGTAAGATTCTTTAACACCACTTGTATATTACATTAAATCCTTTATTATCAAACGTATTGTATTTTATCACTCACTCGATGAAAATATCACTGTTTAATAAATCTACAATGTTAGTACACATTGTGTATTAACATCGCGTGCTGCCGGAACTATTTGCACTTGATCACATGACTGAGTATACGCGTGACCCAGTTGTTTCGTCACTAGTATTATGCATTCTTTATCATCAACTTATATATTACATCAAATCCTTTCTCATCACCTTTACATTTTGTAACATTCTTTAACACCACTTGTATATTACATTAAATCCTTTATTATCAAATGTATATTGTATTTTATCACTCACTCGATGAAAATATCACTGTTTAATAAATCTACAATGTTAGTACACATTGTGTCATAACATCGCGTGCTGCCGGAACTATTTGCACTTGGTCACATCACCGAGTATACGCGTGACCCAGTTGTTTCTGTCACTAGTATTATACATTCTTTATCATCAACTTATATATTACATCAAATCCTTTCTCATCACCTTTACATTTTGTAACATTCTTTAACACCACTTGTATATTACATTAAATCCTTTATTATCAAATGTATATTGTATTTTATCACTCACTCGATGAAAATATCACTGTTTAATAAATCTACAATGTTATTACACATTGTGTAATAACATCGCCTGCCACCGGAACTATTTGCACTCGGTCACATGACCGAGTATACGCGTGACCGAGTTGTGCGGGCGTAATGCACTCGTTGAATTCTTAGGAAAGAAGTTTCACCTGTTTTTTGCTCGGTTACCATTAATAGCATTTATATAAAAGAAAATAATATATGTTGATTAAATTTATGTGGTCCCTTTTCGTATCCCTTGTTTATTTAAAAATCAAATTATTTAGATTAATGTTGACAATCATAAATGAAATTTATTCATACTCTGACCCCTGTTATGACGGTGTAATGCACTCGTTCTGTAAGTTGAATTCTGAGATATTATTTAGCTTTCGCTCGTCAGATACCAAATCATTCTTTTGTCTCATAAATATGGTATTACACGGACATCGTAAAAGTATCACCTATATATCCTTTATTCATCATTTTGTAATATTCATCACATGTGCTTTTATTACTACTTTATCATCACTATACATTTTAGAGGATATAATCATGTATTATCATTTAAATATTTTAATTATTTTTCATGACATACATATTTCATACCATTCTTTACCATCAGTTGTATTTTTCATTACTTCTGTTATCGTCACCTTTCATCATGGTATTAACGATCAACCAATACCATAACCTGAATTTCAGTAATTGACCATGGCACTGTCAATGTATTAACTATCATACCTTCTGAATGTGTTTTGTGAATAGCAATCTCATTGAATTGTCAATCCTTACATAGATAATGCCTAAATGTTCAATATTTTGATAATCAAAGCTTGAATAACCGACTTTGAAGAGTCAGTCCTTACGATTCACTCCAAAGTAGTCAATCCATCATAGGACAGTTTTACTGCGGCTGAAAACTCCATTCAGCCAATCAGATGACTATTCTGTTGTAAATTAAATTTTCCTAAACTCCATTGCCAATCAAGCATCCTATTATATCATTAATTTGGCTTTTAGACGTAAGCTTGGTGGTCTCTTGTGTATATCCACAGGCATGTGGCAGAAGAATGCCAATAGAAATCAAGGTTGACATAGACGGCTTTCCGGCAACCGATAACGTCACCAAACACGGCTTCCACGTCCACACCTACGGCGACTTGGCTAATGGCTGTGGTGGTGCCGGTGGATACTACAACCCATTCAACGTCACCCACGGAGCACCGGAAGACCGTACGAGGTGACGTTGACATACACTGGACTCGACTTTCTACAGACCGCTGCCATATAGCTGGAATGTAGCTTTGGTTTGTTCTTTTACGCCGCACTCAGCAATATTCAAGCTCTTACGACAAGCATGGGTTACTGAAGACCAATTCTAACCCGGATCTTCGCGGGTCTGGAATATAGCTAACTGCAGCGATTGATTGGTTAGGCTCGTTGACTGGATGGCACATGTCATCACTGTGAGACCCGTGATGAGCTAGAATTGGTCTTCAGCAACCCATGCTTGTCATAAGAGGCGACTAACGGGATCGGGTGGTTAGGCTCGCTGACTTGTCGACAAGTGTCATCGTATCCCAATTAAGGAGATCGATGCTCATAATATTGATCGGAGGATTTGGTCCAGACTCGATTACGGACTGCCTCCATACAGCTGTAATATTGCTGAGTGCAAACAAACGAAATGAGTGCGGCGTTTAACAACAATCAAACGATGTTGACATCTTCGAGTGAAAACATGAGTCATCTTGATATTGAAGGAAAGTGACACAGGTCGTAGACATTGAAATTTTAGAAGTTATACTTACTAACCATCGATTACAATCGACGTAAAACAAGGATTCAAACTAACGATAACCGGATCATAGCGCACAACGGTTGGCAATTCCACGTTCGAGATTCTCTAAGATTCATTGCAAATATCTATCCAACATGCAGCTGCTCTCTTCATCTTTCTTGAGACAAACACAAACATAAATTCATCATTTCTTCAGGATGTTGAGCGTTTAATTTCGGTTTATACGTCAACACAATGCTTGTGAGGTAGTAGTTAATGAAACATCTGAACCAACATCAGTCAAAACCATGCACAATCAGTTAATAAATTTCTCTGCGATAATCTTTGGCTTAACTGTAATGAATTCTTCGAAATCACAAATCTTCTGTAACAGCAGCAAAATAATATGTTCATCTTGGTCCAGGAGAGCCTAACATCCAAACATTTAAATGCGATTAATAGTGATAACAATTCTATATCACCTGTGCAGTAACATGAAACTATCAGCCTATAGTCTATATGTTATTAATTACATATCTGACTTTGGTTTCTAAAATGAATTTGCTATACAAATAGGAATATAATTAACAATTGTAATTCCTGAACTATGATTCTAGTGTAATAAAAAACATCTGGGAAAATGTGTTAACTTTATTCTGGGTATAATTAAGCTAGAAATATACGCGAAATGCATGTATGCTTTATGGTCTTTTCATCACGTGACCACTATAGAATAGAGGGCAATAACGTTTATTATTTCACATATTATACAGACGGCATTACACTGCCATCAAGTGTTACCAGCATATTGACATTCGTTGTGTTTTGTTGTATTGATACAATGTATTATATTGTATCAGTACAAATAAAGGCGATGTACAAGCCAGAAACCCATTTCCATAGTTATGCATAAGTAGCTGTCGTGTTTATGAATCATATACAAACACACGCAAAGTCAAGTCAAGCGTTCAGCGGAACAAACTCGGGGACATATGGTACAAGTCTCCATTTGAACTTTGTAAACATTGTACTAAGGCTAAATTGTAACCCTGAACAAACAACTTTCAAATGATACACTTCAGAGGAAACAACCGACATTTGTTTGCACCAAGCGTCACCAAAGTCATTCCCAATACGTTGTGTTATTGGCATCCCAGCTTGTATGTCCAACTTATATCAGAAAAGAAATACTTAAAGGAATAGTTCTATCACAAACCAAATCGTAAGTAATGTTGAACATTAATGACATTAGATTCTAACGATACCTTTAGACATTTATCTACATATGTACACATTACATGGAATCGATTTAAGAAATGTAACAATGTAATGAATTTGTAACGCTCCAGATCATGAACCATTGGTCTTTGCCTCATGAATATCTGAGTTTCATACATTAAGAATGTTGACTGGCATTGTTTAACAGAAATTACGCTTCCATGTAACATCTGAAAAATCCGTAAGACTCCATGTTTACATATTGGTGTTAAGCTGTCATTGCCTATACTCAACATCTGCCGGCTGATTAGTATGTATTATAGTGTTACCTCACGTTATAGACAAACTTACCTGCAACTTATGTAATATCTCATGGCATTGTCTTTGTCTTGGTTCAGACATATTGGAGACTTCGGCAACGTTGACGTTCCCAAAGACGGCCGCCTGACGACTTCGTTAACTGACCGCCTTGCAAGCCTTAAAGGCGACCAGAGCATCATGGGAAGGGCTATTGTGGTATGCATACCAGATTGCATGATTGTAAAATGAATGGGAATGTGAGATCTTGTACTTTTGTACTGGTTGAAATACAAATTTGTGTGATTTGTGCGGATGTTTGTGTGTGTGAATAGTTTTTCGATAAGTGTTTTCTATTTTCTAAATTCAAAGATTCAGACTTATTTGTAACAAAATGGGTTTATTTGTCACAGAAGTCATAATCCATTCTACAACGGCATCATAGAACCCTGCATTCTGAGTAACTGACGGGCGGTACGGTAGCCTAGTGGTTAAGGCGTTCGTTCGTCACGCCGAGAAGACCCAGGTTCGATTCCCCACATGGGTACAATGTGTGAAGCCAATGACTGGTGTGTCCCTCCGTGATATTTCTGGAATATTGCTGAATGATGCGTAAAACCCAACTCACTCTCTCACTGCAAATAAATGACGGCGGTCTGAAAATAATGGAGTCTGGACCAATCACATCAATCTATCTAAACGTATGTCTGTGTTATTGAATCAGTTTATTTCAAAATAGAATTTTACCGTTATTGTCTCAGGTTCATGAAGGATTGGATGATCTTGGCAGGGGAAACAACTCTGCCAGTCTTGAGAACGGCAATGCTGGTGCCAGACTGGCCTGCTGTGTGATCTACGCAGCTGACGGCTCTCAGTGGAAGGAGACATAAAGAGATTGTAGTGCTGGTTTGAGGGTTGTAAAATCGGTTTATTAATGAACAAGACTGCAGGAATGAAGAGAAACAAATAAATGATAAAAGTAAGAGTTTTTGATGTCGTCATATTTGGGGAAAAATCAAATGTTTATATACCTACTCAGTCGGAATGATAGACACTCGGGTTTTTTTTCCAGCAAGTAAAGATGTGTTCTGTAGACCTCCTTATTAAAAATCCCAACATCCTGTCTTTTTTGCATTTGAGTCAAGGCAAGAGAAAAATATCTCACAAATATAACACAAACATTACGACGAGCATACCGCTTGTCTACGAATATATATTTTCTATCTTATATTAGATGGCCGTGGGATAGCCAAGTGGTTAAAGCTTTCGTTAGCTACGTTGAAGATCTGGGTTCGATTCCCCCATGGGTACCACATGTAAAACCCATTCTGGTATGCCCACCGAATATCTGTGGTATTACTGGACTGTTGCTAAAGGTGACATAAACCTATACACATTCAATTACTGTTATTGGAAGTAGGGTCATCTCAACCTGCCGTCGATTGGCTTTAGAGTGAGTATATTTTCTTCAACCCTTCAACCCTCATAAGTGAGTGAGTTTAGTTTTACGCCGCTTTTAGCAATATTCCAGCAATATCACGGCGGGGGGCACTAGAAATGGGCTTCACACATTGTATCCATGTGGAGAATCGAACCCGGGTCTTCGGCGTGAAGAGCAAACGCTTTAACCATTAGGCTACCCCTCCGCCCCTGTAAACCTCATACACAGGCAAATTGTAGCGCACTTAGGGTTGCGCATAATAAGAAGAGAAATGACCAGTCTTTCCATATGCGAGCGAAGCGAGCAAAGAAGTTAACAACGTGCTTCCCTCGCTTCGGTTCGCAAAATATTTTAATATCAAAATAGAATATCGCCATCATCAAAGGTGGACACTCATTTCACAGAGTTGTGTTCTCAAATTTCCAACCTCATATTTGATAATTACTCACGTACAGTATATTTAATTCAACAATTTAAGGGCAAATTGTGGCATGTCAAATCGTTCTTCGCCTCCATTACCCCTGCCAGCTTCCGGTTCAAGAAGGAACAGGGGACTTAAATTTAAATCTGCCCGTTACGCCAGAAGTGTTTTTGTAGAATGAATGTTACGAAAATTCTAACAATAAGGACGGCAGTAAGAAAAATAATCCCCAACAGTTTAACGGTAAAATTATGCCATATGATTTTTGTGTTTAATTACTGCTTATTCTTGTTCCTTCACCCGTTGAACCGGAAGCTGGCAGGGGTAATGAAGAAATTTGACATGACATTGTTGAATTAAATATATTGTATGTGAGTACAACTTAACGACTTTTCAACATGGAACACGTTACCCTAATTGTTGAAAGATTGCATCTATTCTCAGCTTCAATCTTGTCTGTGGCTGTGTCATCGGGATTGCCAATAAGTTGCAGTCAAGTGAGTGAATGAGATTTTTTGTAATTGCAAATAGAAAGAAGCGCAAGTACAAATATTTTTTGTTCGTTTTCACGACTTGAATTCTCATTTCTCCGTCGTCCCTCTGTCTCCCTTGCTGACACATGAGAGGGATCCGAACTCTGGTACGAAGCTCTTACCACTAGGCCACTCCACCCCCTAGAGAAGAAGAAGAGTGAGTCAGTGAGTTTAGTTTTACGCCGCACTCAGCAATATTCCAGCTGTATGGCGGCGGTCTGTACATAATCGAGTCTGGACCATACAATCCAGTGATCAACAGCATGAGCATCATACTGCGCAAGTGGGATACGATGACATGTGTCAACCAAGTCAGCGAGTCTGACCACCCGATCAGAGAAGAAGAAGAAGGGGAGGAAGATATTGAAAGAGAGGGATAGAGTATTTATACGACTGTATTTTCACTATAAAACCTTTAATCACACAATTTTCGTGAACCACAGTCGAACTGGATAATCTCAAACTGTGTCGAACTCGCAAAGTTTTATTTACCACAGTTGTAATCCGGTTGTGTCGAAAGAATTTGTCTGTTTTATGGTTGCCCTGAATCCCCACTCTCCATGTCAAGCACCAAATCGCCATCACACAAAGTCAGCCATCTAACCCACTCAGCCGTCACGACTTCAACAATCTGGATTTTCCAGATGTGAGTTAGCGTATTAACATTTTCTACTCATAGCTCGGCTTTATTTGTTTGGACCTCCATATATAATATTTTTTACTTCTAGTACTTCATGAAAATACCATGGCATTGATTGTTTTACATTCAATATCTGAGAAACTGCTAACAATCAGACAGAGTGGCACCAACTGGATGTTTCGTCACCCTGGCATCCTGAAAATAGCTACTTTGGCGACGTAACAAACATATTGATTGAAGAACCGCAGTGATTTGGTGCAGAAATATATAAGCCTACTTCACTGAAGATGGGAGAGCAGGATTAGATTTGTAATTGTTTATGTTTGAAGAAAGCAAACCGCAAATCATGGCATTTATGATTCCGAATCGAATAAAACTGAAAGAGATTTCAAGTCTGTCTCCTAAATATAGATTAACACTAATAGACGGAGACAATAAACAGTCCCCAGTTGCCATGACATGGACACCACAGACAAAAATACAACGAACCAGTTCTAAGTGGAGAGCCAAATAGTTCTCAAGTTATTGGGCCACATCAATGTCGAAATTCTTTGGGAACACTTGTGTAAGGTGACTTAGGCAGTTACTCCGTTTACTTGCATTTTGTTGTTTTAACGCCGCAATCAACAATGTTCCAGCTATATGACGGCGGTCTGTAAATAACCGAGTCTGTACCAGACATTGCAGTTATTGACATCATAAGCATCTCTCTACGAGGTTGGGATACGATGACAAGCATCATCCAATTCACGAGCCTGACCGATCCCGTTAGTCGCCTCTTACGACTATGCAATAGTTTGTTTATGAATCACTATCAAATAGCAATAACACCAGGTGTTTGTACAAGGATGAGTATGGACATACCCCACCTGAAGCCGGTTTATTCCTGGTTTGCCACCCCACTTAAGGAGATTAAAACTAATCGTATTTTGACAAGTAGAGGATGCATGCCATCACGTGAACTCTAATTAAAGGTGCCGCCCAAGCTAATAGGGGTGCGCTAAGCTATGTTCAGGGTGTATGGTGAAATGAACACTTTTGAATGCACTGAAGGTTGGACAGTCACAACCCAACATATTCCACTTCAATGACATCCTGAATCAAGAACAGTGCCACACAGAGATTGTCATATTTTTTAATATAAACATATTTTATTCATGAAATATAAACATAACGTGAATATGGATTAGCACAACAAGCCAACGGCTTATGTAAGTGCCGCTCCATTAAATATAACACAATACAATCAATAATTAATTTCAAACAAAGTACAGAAGCTATTATTTCCACAAAGGCATGAAATGCACAATAATAGGAAAAGTTTACAAAATTACATTAAATGGTTCATAGTAATTGCATACATAAGAGTTTAGAATAATTGGAATCTATTTGAAAGTAGTATGTATTTATGAACAGAGTCAAGAATAAGCTGATTAATTCTGGCAGAAAACTCCAATTGAGTATGCCGATGCCGTGTCTGGTTGAACTTTTTAGTCTGGTATATGTTTGTTACTGAGTGCTCTGTGTATAACAATAATTTCACATGTTATAAGTAAGTTAAAAGCATCATGTGAAAATATGTTATATTGAAAGTATATTCAGTCATGGTATGTTAAGTCATGGTTGATGTGTATAAAAATATACGTTTAAAAATAAATGTTGAGATGACCCCCACCTAATCCTATTGTTCTACCAATTACCACACCTGACTGTACAACCTAATTTAAACAACAGGAGGTGGCAAATCAGGAAGACCCCCATGAAGCCCCCCAGAGAATTTGCATAAAAGTAATGGGTTACTTGTTTTCCATATAAGTCAATCACTAGACTCTATTTGTCCAGACCCGATGATATGACCTGCGTTCGATTCCCCACATGGGTACAATGTGTGAAGCCCATTTCTGATGTCCCCTGCTGTGATATTGCTGGAATATTGCTAAAAGCGGAGTAAAACTCACTAACACCAGATCCGATGTGCACAGACGGACGCCATGTAGCTGGAATATTGTTGACTACAGCTTTAAAAAACCGCCCAGAAAAAATGTTACTTTTAACTTATATAAAATCAAGGTTTTTAACTCATAGAGTCCAACGGGAAGGCATTTTGCACAAAACAAACTCAGTCTCCATATTATCACGAATATGTTCAGTCATCGTTCAACACCAAACCGGTAGGGATTCCAAGTAAGAATGTAAAACCCCATATATTCTTGTCGGAAGAGGCGAAGAAATGGATCGGTAATCCATGAATCTCTTGGATGAGAGCACATCATCGTATCCCGGTTTTATGGATCGATGGGCAGGATTGGATTGTCTGGACAAGATTCGTTTTTTTACTGTATTGCTGAGCGCGGCGTTTAAAAACAAACAACGTTCTATCCAACATTCGAAATATCCCAATCGATCTCACAACTACGGCCAAAGAATGGAAGAAAAGGTTGCTGGACAGGTGAAATCAATAAAACTATGTTTACAAAATGATATTTGGAACCGTTCACATATTACCATCTGTTAAACTTTCTTTAACCTTGCTGACACCATAATGCCAGTCTATGAAAAAAACCTCCAAACATTCCAATAAAGGCAACAAAACACTTTTGATATTTATGCCATCCTTAACGTCTTGGCATAACCATTTCTGGTGTCCTCCGCCGTGATATTGCTGAAACATTGCTAAAAGCGGCGTAAAACTAAACTCACTCACAGTTGGTATGAGGCGACCGGGGATCGAACTACCAAGATTCCCTTAGCAGGTTTTGTGTAAAAGTTATACATTGTCAGAATATTTGATCATTATAACCCCTTCAGGTAAAGTGAATGATGGGGGAAGATAACGACACGGGGCATTAGCAGTCTTGAAACAAATGTTCGAGCGTTTAGACCTAATGTGAGCCTGAACATTCAGACATCGTGATGTTTCACCAAGGTAGGTTGGTTGTTTTCACGCCGCACTATTCCGGCTAAACGGCGGCATGTAAATGTTCAAGTCTTGAAAATACAATCCAGTGATCAACAGCATGAACATCGATCTACGCAATTTGGATACAATGACGTGTCAACCAAGTCAGCGAGCCTGACCAGCCGATCCCGTTAGTCGCATCTTACGGCAGTCATGGGCAATGCTAACACGGATCTTCACGGGTCTTCATCACCATGAATCGTGGTTTTCACCAAAGTGTTACACTCCCAATTCGGATCTTGACGGGTCTCGAGCGTTGAGAGATGATGTGAGCCGGATATTCAAATATCGCGATGTTTCAGCTAAGTTCCTGACATTCTCTCGGGAAAAGTCAGGTTCTGCGATAAGAACTGTTAACAATGTGTCTAAACTTTCTTTGAAAAGGAGAATGTCATTTCCTCTCCCTTGATGCGCCAAGGAACGGTCAGTAAGTTCAAATGAAATCTCGAACTTCATTATTAGCTTTGGTTTCAATTCCTGAAATAGACGCAATTTATAATCTTCTTCCAGTACAGTGTGATTTTTATGGCAGCAAACTTGATAAAGGGGTTAATAAGCCATCACCAATTTTCTCCTGGAGCTCCAGTCGTGCTTTTGCTGTTTTCATCACGAAGTGTTCCTCTCTTCTCAAAACATTTACAACGCATCAACAAAATAACTGCTGTTAGTATAAATAGCATGTGGACAAATGAAGCGTTCCCAACTTTTTTACCCAAATACACCTATGAAGATCCGGGTTAGAATTGGTCTTAAGCAAACCCTGCTTGTGGTAAGAGGCGTCTAACTGGATCGGGTGGTCAGGCTCGCTGACTTGATTTAACACATGTCATCGTGTGCCAGCTGCGTAGATCGATGCTCATGCTGTTGATCGTTGGATTGTCTGTTCTGGACTGGATTATTTACAGACTACCGCCATATTGCCAGAATAGTGCTGAGTGCGGCGTTAATCAACAAACAAACAAAACATAACCTACCCAAATAGGACCCTGACAGGTGATGATCTTACTGTTAAACCGGCCCACTTTAAATAGTGTTGTTTTATGTGTCAACTACCTTGCATCCATTAACAGAATGCCCGTGGAATGGATTTTATAGCCGTTTGTGTGAAAGAACACAAGTACATCATTGCTGCAAAGATGAAAAACAAACTAGGATAAGCTAGCCGAGGATGAAGTGAAATGCTCTCTTTCTTGGAATGGACGTCTAAAGCTGAGGAACTGCAATGAAAGGCTATTGGCATGGCAACATCCTCTAACTTTGCTGATAACTGAGGTAACATTTCGGCTACTGACATCGCTGATATCGTTAACGTATGGAATACGCTGTTAGTTTAAATGATGGAACTGCTTGCCGCAATCAAGGTTAACTTATGTCCACTGTAATTCATTGAGGTATGCTGGAACAGTCTGTCGACATCCTAGCCTAACATTGATTTATTGAATCAAGGGTTGTGGATATAATTACTTCGTTCCTATTTTAATGGACACACTCACCAGTAGCTTTCATTGCCTCACAAACAATTTGTCATGCCAGAATGATGGCGTTTTGACAGACTTTACTTCTCCATAAATCCCTGTGGAAATGAACGTCTGATTGGGAAGGGAACTGTGTAAGAACTGATGTTACCAGAGCAACACTAGCCAAATAAGTCTGGCTAAATGCATGCTGTTTGTCTCTTGCAAAATGACCAAAAGGCGAAGACGGTGATAACAAAAATGGTATGTTTGTGTTTTACAGAGAGGTTGGATGGTCCTCTCAAGTCATACTGGTCAGGCTCATTATCAGCTCAGTTATCCTTGCTCCCTCTACACGCAGACCAGACAACGGATGGGACTTCTACCAGGTCGAACCCACCGAGAACTTTCCGGAGAATTTGCAGACTACCTAGCACTGCAGCTTTCTGTATTACCAAGAGTGCAGAAGGACTGTGCACTCGGTAGAGAACACGGACACACTCATGATCTCCGCCAAGAGATCAGGAGGTATTAAACCACTGGCACCGAGAACAATCGGAAAAAATTGGTTCTTCGGATGCAAGCGCATATATGCTTTTTCCTGAATTTAGAGTTGTGTTATTTTCCATGAAGCCCTCTACATAACCTGGGTCGTACCATGGATGCACCACAGAGACAAAATAACAAGCACCGCGAGCCACACCATCACGTCTCTGTGCCAACGATGGTCATCTACCGACAGAGTGTCGTATTATCCATTACATTATGGCGTAAAATCACACATTAAAGGTTACGAATGGGAAGTAACTGGTCCTGAGCTGTTAAACTTGTATTTGCGGCTCTGTCTTTGTTACGAGCAGTCAGCTCTGAACTACAGACTTTCTGAGGTCTACATTTGTGTACTGACCGAGGTTTATTCTGGCGTTTGTCTCTAACCTGCATCCCTAAGCAAATATCCAGCACATTGAGAGCTTACGATGGTACATTTTACCTCTTCAAGGATCCCTTATAATTTGGTTTAAACCAACGCACGGCTTTCCAATCCAAACATCCCTTTTTGACTCCTTTCTGCCCCATGGAAAGTATGTCATTGGGGGTGCAGCAGGATGACACAGGATCTGTACGACACCCTGCAGATATATTGTATTGTGTATTCAGACACATAAGTTTTGGTGATCAGTCAAATCATCTTTCTTTGGAAGGGTATTGCCCAAGGAGGGATTACCACAATAAATCATAAGATTCTCAATAGGAGTAGTAATAGAATGGTACTACTAATAGTCGCTACATTTTTATGACTAACACACCAGATCCCAACACACGTCCGTTCGCAAAAGTACAATTGCCTTGTTATACATTTGTTCTATGTGCATCACCTCGAAAATAACCAGGGCAAACCTTTTTTTGTCGAAACAAGCGATCTTGTAACTGCAGTCAAGCACTGAGGCCAAGACAAGATTCAGCGTACGTTAGTAATATCATTACCAAATTTCAACTATTAACAACTGATGTTATAAGTGCCTATAACCAGGAACGCCAGTTTGCAGTGATGTGATATACTTTATCAGAATTTGTATACTATGTTACATTTCACTTTGGACAATAATATGATATTATTGTGGAGTGATGTGATATACATTATCAGAATTTGTATACTATGTTACATGTCACTTTGGACAATAATATTATATTACTGTGCAGTGATGTGATATACATTATCAGAATTTGTAATGTAATGTTTAATGTTTAAAAGAAATCCATTCCCGTCATTGTTATTGAGTATAAAAATAACTACTGACATTTTAAAGGATCAGAAATTGCCATTTGATTTGGATAAGTATTACATGCTTTAAAAGTGTGACAAGAATTAAGCGACATTTGTGACGACTCTAGGTCTTATACTTGTTTAGGAGATGAGTTTTTATAGAAATTTCTGGTTCTAAAAGTGCAAACAGTGCTTGCTGCAAGGTGACCAAAGCCGTAGGTTTTCACATTTGTCATGTGTGAATGACCACCATGCCTTCTTTGTTGATTCTGCATAAGATTTTACATATTAAAATCATTGTTACAACACTGCAAGTACAAAACATAACTGACATTTAGAAACGATTTAATGGATATTGTTTGATGTTTCATATTTCCATGGCATGCAGTTTTGAAGTCATGACTAATATCTCAAATGTAACGGCATCAACGAGAAAGGTAAGACCATACATTCCTTCATATAGTGCAATGTTCCCTAAACATGCCTACTGTTGAGTTATGGATCCACACACATCCGCGTCTGGACGTGCTACAAAAAGACACCGTACATTCAATATCCGTGAAGATTAAATTTTCTAGGGTATTTATCATAACGTACACATATTGTACCCTTGATAATCAAGGATGATATCATATTCTGCCGTTTCATGAACACCTGTTTCATCTTTATAAATTGTTACTGATTCGTGAAGTGAGAAGTGAGAACTTTGAAACGACTCAGATGTGACCTGATTCATGTTTGAAACCCATGAAGTGACACGAAAAGTCCATGTTCAGAAAAGATGGCAATCTCCTTTGAAATGCCTATGTGTTTCCCCTATCAATGGCTGTTGGGGGTGCATTAGTTTCAAAGGATTCACTTTCAATCATCGACCAAGGAAATATATACTGACGTTTCCGTAATTCTTCAAATCCAATTCGGCATGTGATGAACGTGCCTGTCTTGCACCCAGACAATAAATAACAAAAATAATTATAGGGACAGGTTGATAACAGGGTCTCCGAAGAGGTCCCAGGTTCCATTTCCTAGTTTAGAGCTATGTACCATCCATACAGATGACAAAAAGTTGAATTATCTTTCCGACCAGCTCCCAACTAGCTATCAATATTCGATACTGTATTACATTGAAAGAAAAGAATATCATGTAAAGAAGCAGCAAAATGCTGAAAAACGTAACTGGGTTTATGGGAGGATGACACGAAACTCCTCATAGACTCAATTGTACACCTTTCAGTGTTTGAAGTCTCAACTTCATGATAACGTCAAGTGCTGAAAATATATTGTAACAAAGATAACCTGTCATTTTCATATCTGCATGCACCACTCAAATGATGGCTCCGCGTGTACTGACATTAAACTTACATGGGAACAAGATAAGTCTGCTTAATCTCTCTGAAAGTACTGGATCCCGATCCCGGTTTAGCACGCCTGCTTTCACCAATTATGTATGTTAGAGGTTACCAGCTTTAGTGAAACCTACCAACATAGGTATGTTGCTGACAAATATAGTAACGTACTTATGGTAAACCAAGAATTCCAACCCATGTTTATAGTTTATTGTAAGAGACACAAGGTTTGTCAGAGGAATCCGAGGTCTTTAAATGACTGTGGAACCTGGGAGCCAAAGTTCGAATTGAAGTATGAAAAATGGAAGTGGTACAGACAGGACCTAGCGACTTTTCAACATGGATCAGGTTACCTTAATTGTTGAAAGATTGCAATTATTCTCAGCTTCAGTCTTGCCTGAGGCTGTATCATCGGGATTGCCAATAAGTTGCAGTCCAGTGAGTGAATGAGCTATTTTGTGATTGTAAATAGGAAGAAACGCAAGTAAAATTAGTGAAACCTATCAACATAGATTTATTTTTTTTTACAAATGTATTTGTATTTGAAAATGGTTAATCACACGATGTTTCTGAACAACAGTCAAACCGGGTTATGTCCCGCTATGTCAAACTCGCAAAACGTTGTCGAACAAAACCGTCTGGTTTTTTTATGGTTGTTCAGACATCAATTCATGGTCTCGTGATCCTGTAATAATACTATTTGATTGTTCAGTGTATTTTACTGTTTTGTGATCTTACAGTGATCAGCTGATCGGATGTTTTGCACCCCGGATAAATCGAAATGTGTCTCTATTCCCCAGGATTACGAGACAGCTGGATCAGACTATACAGAATATGTTTTACCTTTCCTTTCTTGTGACCTGACAAAATTAAACAATGCATTGAACCAACCTTCATCCCTCGAAAGTCATACTTGCATAAAGAATAACTTCTAATTTGGATTGACACTTTCTCAATAAGTTCAACACCAATTCTAGTCTTTTTGTTGAGTCCTATCCGGGATTCGAACCCACACACTCAGAGTCAGGCACCTAATCGCCATCACACAAAGACAGCCATCTAACTCACTCAGCCATCGCGGCTCCCACAATTTGGATTTTGTAGATGCGAGTTTGCGTATTAACATTTTCTATGCTTTATTTGCTTCAAACTCCATGCACATTTGTTTTACTTCTAGTACTCCTAAAATATCATTTCATCGATTGTTTTACATTCAATATTTGAGAAACTTCTAACAATCAGACAAAGTGGCACCAACTGGATGTTTCGTCATCCTGGCATCCTGAAAATAGCTACTTTGGCGACGTAACAAAACATTTTGATTGAAGAACTGCAGTGATTTGGTGCAGAGCCTACTAATAAGTTATAAGCCTACTTCACTGAAGATGGAAAAGCAGGATTAGATTTTCAGTTTTTTTATGTTTGAAGAAAACAAACCGCAAATCATGGCATTTATGATTCCGAATCGAATAAAACTGAAAGAGATTTCAAGTCTGTCTCCTAAATATAGATTTACACTAATAGACGGAGACAATAAACAGTCCCCAGTTGCCATAACATGGACACCACAGACAAAAATACAACGAACCAGTTCTAAGTGGAGAGACAAATAGTTCTCAAGTTATTGGGCCACATCAATGTCGAAATTCTTTGGGAACACTTGTGTAAGGTGACTGTAAGGCAGTTACTCCGTTTACTTGCATTTTGTTGTTTTAACGCCGCAATCAACAATGTTCCAGCTATATGACGGCGGTCTGTAAATAACCGAGTCTGGAACAGACATTGCAGTTATTGACACCATAAGCATCTCTCTACGAGGTTGGGATACGATGACAAGCATCATCCAATTCACGAGCCTGACCGATCCCGTTAGTCGCCTCTTACGACTATGCAATAGTTTGTTTATGAATCACTATCAAATAGCAATAACACCAGGTGTTTGTACAAGGATGAGTATGGGCATACCCCACCTGAAGCACCACAGAGAATTTGCACAAAGGTAATGGGCTACTTCTTTTCCATAAATCACCAGACTCTATTGTCCAGACCCGTTGAGGTTGAAGAGGTAGCCTAGTGGTACAAACGACATGCCAAAATCCCGGGTTCGATTCCCCAGATGGGTACAAAGTGTGAAGCACATTTCTGACTTCCCGGGCCGGGATATTGCTGAATATTGCTAAAGCGGGGTAGAACTAAACTCATTCACTCAGGTATGAGGTTACAACAGCAGGGTTGAAGAAAAGATACTCACTCTAAAGCCAATCGGCATGAGGTTGAGATAACCCTACTTCTAATAACAGTGATTGAATAAGTATAGGCTTACGTCACCTTTAGCAATAGTCCGATGTTCACAGACCGACGTAATAGAGCTGGGATATTGCTGAGTACAGAGATAAGAAACGTAAAAAAAACCAATGTTTTTTTAACTCACATAGTCCAACGAGAAAGAATTTTGAACAAAGCAAACTCAGTCTCCAAATAATCACGAATATGTTCAGTCATCGTTCCACCCAAAACCGGTAGAGATTCCAGGTAAGAATGTAGAACCCCATGTATTCTTGTCTCAAGAGGCGAAGAAATGGATCGGTAATCCATGAATCGATGAGAGCACATCATCGTATCCCGGTTTTATGGATCGATGGGCAAGATTGGATTGTCTGGACAAGTAGTAGTATGATGGTGGTTCTGCATCACTTCCTCCTAGGGGGTTATTTCTATGTAAGTTTGCTCCCAGCGTCCATTAAAAATAATGATCCCCGAGCGGAGACTTCGTTCGATGTACCGACTAGCTGTCCAGCATAGGCCCGTTAAATACGCACAGAGTGCATTCCCGGCAGTGTGATGGTAGAGCGCTGGACTGACAATACTAAGGCCCAGTGTTCGAGACGGGCTAGTGTTGCAAACTTTTGCAAGCAGAGTGAGGTTTGTAGGTCACGCCAGCGGACAGCTAGTCGGTACATCAAACGATGTCTCCGCTCGGGGATCATTATTTTTAATGGACGCTGGGAGCAAACTTACATAGAAATAACCCCCTAGGAAGAAATGATGCAGAACCACCATCATACTACTACTGGACAAGATTCGAGTTTTTTACTTAGAGTATTGCTGAGTGCTGCTAAGTGCGGCGTTCACACAGAACGTTCTATCCAACTTTGGAAATATTCCAATCGATCTCACAACTACGGCCAAAGAATGGAAGAAGCGGTTGCTGGACAGGTGAAATCAATAAAACTATGTTCGACAAAATGACATTTGGAACCGTTCACATATTACCATCTCTTAAACTTTCTTTAACCTTGCTGACACCATATTGCGGGTCTATGAAAACCACATCCAAACATTCCAATAAAGGGAACAAAATAGTTTTCATAAATACCATCCTTAACGTATTGGTATGACCTTTTCTTGTGTTTTCCGCCGTGCTATTGCTAAAATATTGCTAAAGGCGTAAAACTCAACTCACTCACTCACCCTTGGTATGACGCGACCGGGGTCGAACTACCAACATTCCCTTAGCAGGACCAACCCTGCTAGGTAAGGACAGTTATAATTGATGTCTTGTGTAAAACGTATACATTGTCAGAATATTTGATCATTATAGCCCCCTCAGGTAAAGTGAATGATGGGGGAAGATAACGACACGGGACATTAGCAGTCTTGAAACAAATGTTCGAGCGTTTAGACCTAATGTGAGCCTGAACATTCAGACATCGTGATGTTTCAACAAGGTAGGTTGGTTGTTTCACGCCGCACTATTCCAGCTAAAAGGCGGCATGTAAATGTTCCAGTCTTGAAGATACATTCCATGTGATCAACACCATGAGCATCCGTCTACACAATTTGGATACAATGACATGTGTCAATAAAATGTGGAATTGGTCTTTAGCAATCCACGCTTGTCGTAAGTGGCGTCTAACTGGATCGGGTGGTCAGGCTCGCTCACTTGATTAACACATGACCTCGTTTACGAATTACGTAGATCGATGCTCATGCTGTTTATCAGTGGATTGTCTGGTCCAGACTTGATTATTTACAGACTACCTCCATATAGCTAGAATATTGCTGAGTGCGGCGTTAAACAACGAACAAACAAAGTCCAAACCAAACCAAAGGAATGCCAAATATAACATATGTTACATTTGACCACTTTCTAAATGGCATTGTGTAATCAAAGGAACAAACAAACAAAACATAACCTACCCAAATAGGAAGCTAACAGATGCTGATCTGACTGTTAAACCAGCCCACTTTAAAAAGTGTTGTTTTAAGCACATCATTGCTACAAAGATGAAAACCAAGCTAGGATAAGCTAGCCGAGGATAAAGTGAAGTGCTCTCTTTCTAGCAATGGACGTCTAAACCTGAGGGAAAGATATAAAACTGCAATGAAAGGCTATTGGCAAGGCAACATCCTCTAACTTTGCTGATGACTGAGGTACCATTTCGGCTACTGACATAGCTGATATCTTTAACGTATGGAATATGCTGTTAGTTTAAATGATGAAACTGCTTGCCGCAATCAAGGTTAACTTTATGTCCACTGAAATTCATTGAAGTTTGCTGGAACAGTCTGTCGACATCCTAGCCTAACATTGATTTATTGAATCAAGGGTTGTGGATATAATTACTTCGTTCCGATTTTAATGGACACACTCACCAGAAGTTTTCATTGCCTCACAGACAATTCGTCATGCCGGAATGATGGCATTTTGAGAGGCTTTACCTCTCCATAAATCCCTGTGGAAATGAACGTCTGATTGGAAAGGGAATTGCGTAAGAACTGATGTTACACGAGCCACACTAGTCACAAAAGTCTGGCTAAATGCAAGCTGTGTGTCTCTTGCAAAATGACTAAAAGGTGAAGACGGTGATACAACAAAACAATTGATATGTTTGTGTTTTACAGATTAAAATACAATGCAGCTAAGAGGTTGGGTGGTCCTCCCAAAGTCAGACCGGTTAGGCCCATCATTAGCTCAATTATCCGTGGTCACTCTGCACGCAGACCAGAGATGGAACTTCTACCAGGTCGAACCCACCGAGAACTTTCCGGAGAATTTGCAGACTACCTAGCACTGCAGCTTTCTGTATTACCAAGAGTGCAGAAGGACTGTGCACTCGGTAGAGAACACGGACACACTCATGATCTGCGCCAAGAGATCAGGAGGTATTAAACCCCTGGCACCGAGAAGAATCGGACAAAATGGTTCTTGGGATGCAAGCGTGCTTTAGTAAGCGAGGTCCACACATATGTTTTTCCTGAATCTTGAATCAGATTATTGTCAAAAGGGACAGAAAATTCAATGATATAATAAATTTCATTGGTTTCATACAAAATCACACGATCACGGATATGTACTAATTCCAAAGAGTTTTGTTATTTTCCATGACGTCCTCTACATAATCTGGGTCGTACCATGGATGGACCACAGAGCCAGTATAACAAGCATGGCGAACCACGCCATCATGTCGCTAAAGATACTGTGTCTGTGTCAACGCTGGGTATCTTCTCACAAGGTGTCGCATTAAATTCATTACATTGTGAAAGAACATCAGACATTTACGGTTACAAATGGGAAGTGATTGATCCTGAGAAGCTAGCAAAAAGACTTATTGTTACTTTTCAGGCCAGACGACTTTATCCAACAACAGGGCTGATCTTCTCCTCAACATACCGCTCGTTCAGACAGTCTGCAATTGAACCACTGAGTATGTGTCGATCTAATGTGGCACTTTGCTTGTTTGACATTATTTCTTTACCGTCCAGCAGAACAGAACCATCAACAAAATCAACATCTTTGGCTGTTTTTGAATAACTATGGAATGCTTTGCTTTCGTCATGAGTATTTACATTTGTCATCAGACAAATTAATGTGCGCAAAAGTGATCGGTATAGGTTTGTCATGGAGAGACTCCAATCAGACCACGCCCTCCAGTTAGAGTTCCAGAAAAGAATATTCATCTTAGAATCATATTGCAATATAGTATGACCAGAAATTATTGAGAATTTTAGGAATATGTTTAATTGGATTTCTAGTATAAACAACCTTGACCTGCTATCAAGTGCTTGGTTTCATTCAAGAGAGACAACCCCGTTAATCCTTTTTCATTAGTTTGTGAAGAGTTATCCCCCTTTGTTTACTTGCTAGCAGACGACATTTTCAGTGATCCTCAGTATGGATGATTTAGAGAAGAGGAAGTTGATTTTAGAGTATTATAACAAGGACATCAGATCAGCTAAAGTGATTTCAAGTAAAACAGGCATCCCTTTGTCCTCTGTTTATCGTGTTTTGAAAAATATTGCAAATGAATATGGCATTGAGGACCAGGGAGGCGCAGGTAGGCCCAGAAAATTGACTGTCGGTGACAGGAGGCGGCTTGGTATTCTTAAGCTTGTTTCTAAAAACAAATGAAGGAGTTTAGAAAACTTAAGGCTGGATATGATTGATAGAGGAACTGTGGTTATCTGTAAGGAGACAATTAGAACTGAGCTGCATGCAATGGGTTGGCAGAAAAATCGAGGAATTCCATCACCGATCATGAAACCTGAACAAAAGGAGTAAAGGTTCAACTGGTGCTTACAGCATAGAAATTTTAACTGGGACAATGGCATTTTCTCAGATGAAAGTTCTGTGTGGCTGTTTCCTAATACACTGAAATTCTCTACCAAACAAACTGAAAGACCTTTGTATCAGCGCCCAAAGTACAGTCCGAAATTTAACGTGTGGGATATCTGTGTTAGGGGCAACGCCCTTCTGTGTATTTGAAGGGAATATGAACAGTGAGCGGTACACAGATATTTTCGAGGGATATTTGCTCGCGTGTTCTATGGAATTCTTTTGATTTTCCAGCAGGACAACGACCCAAAACATCGTTCAAAGCATTCACAGGCCTGGTTTCGGACCCAAAATATGACATTATTAGATTGGCCAAGCTATATCCCTGACCTAAATCCAATAGAAAATGTTTGGGGAGTTATGAAGGAAAGTGTCAATAAGAAAAATCTGACAAATATTGCTGAAATGAAAGAAGAGGTGGTCCGATATTGGGACAGCATGGACCACGACTTTCTAACTTCTTTGATCAGTAGTATGCCCCGCCGCATTGAAGCCTGCATTGCTGCCCATGGTGACTTGACAAAATACTAACTGTTCACCTGTCTTCAACTGTTCAATCTGGAGTTATGTTCTGCTAATATTCACATTTAATACGTGAGTAATGAGTGAAAAAAATAAAATTACAATCTTTAAATTCTCAATAATTTCTGATTGTACTGTAACTACCAGTTAACAGTTAATTTGGTTAAGATTTAAGTGGTTGTTTTCAAGAATGAGGGTATTCTCTCGGGAGGTGAAAAATGGTATTATGGTAGGAAATGTCTCGTTTGCGTGCCATTCTATTAGTATTAGGGTATTATTTTTACTTTTACTAAATCATTCTCCTGGGATAAGCAAGCATTTGTAAGCATTAGCCCTAACTTAGTTCACGGAATATAATCCTCCCTATTCAGGCACACCACTGAGAATACTGCTTCAAAACGTACGAGAGCCATGTTAAACATTTGTACTATGGCAGTCCCCTCGAACTTAACGGGGGCAAACCTTTTTTCTGTTCAGGTAAGCGATCATTTTGCCTGGAAGTTAAGACAAGATTCAGCGTACATTAGAAGTATCATCACCCTATTTCCACTATTAACAACTGTTGTTGCAGGTGCCTGCAACCAGAAACGCCAACGTGGAGTGATGCATTCGCAGATTTGATATATCGTTTCAGAATTTGTACACTAATAGTACATTTCACTTTGGACAATAATATTTTATTCTATCACAAAACACAAGCACAAATCAACTGTACATATTTTTTAAGAAGGAAGAGATACATATTTGGGTGTATACTCCGCAGGGAGCTGAGGACTTGAACATCGAGTTTAGACCATATGCAATAAATATTGACGTATTTCATTATTATCTGTCAGTTGATGATTATCCCCATTTCACCAAGACAAATTCTCAGTGTGGCACAAGCCACGAATAACAATGCCTATACCTAAATTGAGTATTTGCACGAGAGAATGGAGCATGATCCCTTTTAACTTCAACACCTTGACTTACGATTTGGTCGATGAAGGGTTCGTGAATTCAATTTCATTGGGTGAAATAGGGGATTGCCCTAAACCGCAGAGTTGCTATTAGTTTTATTACAAGCTCACTAACGGGCTATCAGCATTCTCTAGTACAGCGCGTCGATAATTGTTGAAAAAACACAGTCGGTGAAAAAGAGCGATCGTGGAGAGAATCGGTAATAGTTCGTTAATACGAAAAAACACTTCCCAGTATTCATCCGGATGATGTCAAGGCACTCCGTCCCTACGGACACCGATTCGGTATAATGGTGTATTTTGCAGCCAGGAATGAGTTCAGTCTTGACTTCAGTAACAAGTGACGAACGTCTTTATATTGAAATCCCTCTCCCAATTTTGGGGGTTAAGTCTCAAATCTGTTTATCGTGCAAACACGTAACTCAATGCAAGCATACCGGCGTGATACGAAATTATAAAGTGAATGGAATTGGGTTATTTGTGAACACAATGGTAACAATGAACGATCCCTAATGCAGCCATCACAACCAAACGATTTGATCCAGCTTATTTGGATGGTAATATGACTTATTACCGCAGGGTAATTTGACTGCAGAGCCAGAGGGTATATCAAAACCTGACGATGTTATTTCAATATAATGACAGTGTTCTGATGCTATTTCTCCTGCCTATAAAAGCACGTCTGTGCAAATCGATAATGGTGATCTGGAGGTTTGTAGTGTGGATGAATCATAATGTTTTTACATCAGAGGGAACCTCAAGTGAAACGTACCTACGGTAGAAGTTGTTCTTAAGAGTGACGTTCGCACAGGCAGTTTTATTGGTGGTATATCATCTATATGCTACTTAAATATCTTTGAAAACACGTTTTGTTTTCATATGAGTTCATCTGCCATGACAGGTAGGTATTGTACCACATAAGCTTAGTTTTGTGGGTGTTTTTGTTTTGAGTGTTGTTTTTGTATTGTCAAACTCCTCATTATCCTGACCCGTGAAGATCCGGGTTAGAATTGGTCTTCGGTAACCCATGCTTGTCGTAAGAGGCGACTAACGGGATCTGGTGGTCAGGCTCGCTGACTTGGTTGACACATGTCATTGTATCCTAATTGTGAGGAAGGATGGTCATGATGTTGACCACTTGATTATCTGGTCCAGACTCGATTGTTTACAGTCGCCATATAGCTGGAATATTGCTGAGTGCAGCGTTTAACAATGAACGAACCAACCAACCCACCAGTGACATGTGAGCTCTGACGTATGAATTTATGCATTTTGTAGAACAGCAAAAAATAACATGTATATGTAATGCGTTACATTTTGACTTGTCCATTTGGTCCCGTGATTTGTTTCAGGTGTACAACTTATTTGCCTTGGCATGTGTTCGTAACGGCTGCCACCTATGTGTAGGGTACTGTTGATCACTGGATTGTCTGGTCCAGACTGGATTATTTACAGACCCCCATGGTATAGCTGGACTATTGCTGCATGCGGCGTCAAACAGAAAACAAATCAAGTTTTGTTGCTAAACGTCACACTTGTTTCCATATGTCGGCGGTCTGTAAGGAATCGATTCTGAACCCGGAGCATCCAACTAAGCAACGTGAATACAATGGCACGTAAAAACAATTTTATTTTCAAAAACGATTTTCAGAACATAGGACCAGCGGACGTCCATGTCACCAGCGGATCCTGAAAGCAACTGCGGTTGCAGCCTCCTCGTGCCACCAGGCAAAAAGCAGATCCTGAAACTGAGGAGAGGCATGTCCGGAGAACTAGACTTGGCGCCTCTAATCACCAGCCACCAATGCCACCAGAGACGTTAAGGGCTTACTGAGCCTCATGAACACCGAATTATCCAAGCAATGTCCACGGATGGTGGCAGTGTGCGAAAACTGTTCATCTGCTCTTGACTGCGAGGAGTACATCCTACATCTGTCTTGTTCAGACTCAAGAATGTAGGAGATCCAGGCACAGAGATAAGGGTTTTAATTTATTTGGTATTATGTATTAATTTTTTTAGCTTTTTTCTTAGTCATACCAGTGGTCAGCCATCGTCCCTTAGACAAAGTGACTTCACCATTTGCAACTCAAAATTCACATTTCAACTATCACATGAACATTTAATCTGTGTTCTGTGTGTGTCAGTACAAACTCGTTAGCAATCCTTTTTGTGATTGGAAAAGATTGCTGACAAGGGGGGGTTCTCAAATAGTGTTATACTTTTAATGTTTAAAGGAAACAATTGCCGTCATTGTTATTGATTATAAAAAAGAACGACATTTAAAAGGAGCAGCAATTGCCATTTGACTAGGATATATATTACATGTTTTAAAAGGCTGACAAGAATTAAGCGACATCTGTGACGACGCTATGTCTTACATTTGTTTATAAGATGATTTTTTATGGAACTTTCTGGTTGTGAAAATGCAAACAGTGCTTGTGCAGTGCAAGATGACCAAAGCCGTAGGTTTTCAAATTTGTCATGTGTGAATGACCAACATGCCTTTATTGTTGATTTTACGTAACAATCGTTGTTACAACACTGCAAGTACAAAACATAACTGTCATTAAGACGGGATCGGGTGTTCAGGCTCGCTGACTTGGTTGACACATGTCATCGGTTCCCAGTTGCGTAGATCGATGCTCAGGCTGTTGATCACTGGATTGTCTGGTCTTGATTCGATTATTTACAGACCGCCGCAAAAGCTTGAATATTGCGGCATAAAACTAAAATCACTCATTCACTGTCATTACAACCGCGATAAACGGATTTAAATGAGGTTTCGTTTCCAAAGTCATGCGCTTTTGAAGTCATGACTAATAGGTCAAATGTAACGGCATCAACGAGAAAGGTAAGACCGTACATTCCTTCATATGATGCAATGTTCTAGAAACATGCCTACTGTTGAGTTATGGATCCACACAGATACGTATCTGTTCGTGCTACAGAAAGGTACCGAACATTCAATATTCGCGAAGATACATCAGGTTCCAGGGTATTTATCAGAACAAAGCGATATTGCACTATAGATAATCAAGGACAATATCATATTCTGCCGTTTCATGAACACCTGCTCTGCTATCATCATAAATTGTTAATGATTCGTGAAGTGAGATGTCAGAACTTTGAAACGATCCCGTGAATTGGCACCAAAAGTCGACGTTCAGGAAAGATTGTAATCTCCATTGATATGCCTAAGTTTCTATTCCCCTATCAGTGACTGTTGGTGGTGCATGAGTTTCAAAGGATTCACTTTCAATCATCGACCGAGATGATAAAAAGTGACGCTTCCATAATTTTTCAAATCCAGTTCGATGTGTGATGTATGTGCCTGTCTTGCACGCAGACAATAAATAACAAAAAGAAATATACGGACAGATTGATAAATTCCATTGATCGATGACAGGGTCTCCGAGGAGGTCCTAGATTCGATTTCCCAGATTAGATCCATGCATCCATATAGGTACATTTTCTGCACGACCAGCTAGCTATTTAGATTCGATACTGTTACTATTATATCGAAAGAAAAGAATAGCATGTAAAGAAAAGGCTGAAAAAAAGTAACAGGGTTTTCAGGAGGATGACTTCTCACACTCAATTGTATTGCTTTCAGTGATTGAATCAAATCTCAACTTAATTGACATATCTACATGTACCACTCCAATGAACACTTACTTAATTAATTAAAGCCATCAGAACCGAAATTATATTCCAAAATGTTAAGCATTTCCTTGAAAATGTGTTCAATATATAGCTATGTAAAATTAACAATGGGAATTTATACAGTTAATCGACTGAAAATTGATAGGTAACTATGTTCGTAAACCACTTTTGACCAGAATTTGCACATTCAGTGACTCTTTTCAGCTGACAATGGGTATGTAAGTCATACCTAATTAAAACATAACATTAAAATCATTGTCAAAAATGAACGATATATGTCAGATGGATTGTATGCAATTGTCGCTCCATCCTTTCCTCCGTCCTCCGTCCATGTATCGGGGGTCGGTGTAGTAGGCCAGTCGTTAAATCCATCGCTCGTCACGCCGAACTGCCGGGTTGGATTCCCTAAATGGGTACATTGTGTGAAGCCGATTCATGGTGTCCCAGGCCGTGATCTTGCTGGAATATTGTTAAAGGCGGCGCAAAATCATACTCACTCACTCACTCACTCACTCACTCAGTGTATGATTGTGTAATAATTCCGCTACATAGTGTTGAGAATAATAGTGATGAATCATGGAATTTCCATTACAATATTTACCATTAAATATTGTTTACCATTATGACCTCTTATCCATAGACCAAGACATATTGCAAAATTCATCGAAATGCAAACTTTAAAGGGCTTGTTATCCGCCGTCGCGCGTTTAGCGCGAAGCGGGGGGGATATAGCTCCGTCCGTCCGTCCGTCCGTACGTACGAATTGGAATATCTTAAGAACTGTTGACTAGATTATTTTCATATTTGGTACCTAGGTTCATCACAGTACAAGAAAGGCCTCAGTCAGGTTTGGTGACCTTGGCCTTAAATTCAAGGTCACAAGGGGACTTTAACGTTTTACTCTTGTCAGCAAGATATCTCAAGAACCGTTCACTAAATTTTCTTCATATTCAACACCATGCTTTATCAAAGAAGGCGCAGGACCCAGTGGATTTTGGTGACCTTCACATAATTTTCGAGGTCATGGCGACACTTTGACGATTTCAATATAGTAACCTGCATGTTATGCTTGTCAGCGAGATACCTCAAGAACCATTTACTGGATTTTCTTCATATTTGACGCCAAGCTTCATCCGGGGAAGGCACAGGGCCCAATCGATTTGGTGACCTTCACTTAATTTTCAAGGTCACAAAAACACTTTGAACATTTCACCATGTTAAATTGCATGTTAAGATGGTCAGCGAGATATTGTAAAAACATTCATTGGATTCTTTCTATATTTAACACCAAGCTTCATCGAATGACGGCGCAGTTCACAGTCAATTTTTGTGACCTTCACATAATTGTCAAGGTCACTACGACACTTTGAAGATTTCAGCATGTTAACCTGAATTCACTGGATTTTCTTCATAGACTTTCAAGACTTACCTTGAATATTTTTCAATAAGTTATTTCTTTAGTACTATTTTTGCATATTTCATACACTATGACATTCATGTCAAGGTCAAAGTCAGTCTTGAAAATATTTGTGTGTTTGAACAACTAAAGAGCAAGATATCAAGAGAGGTTGACTGGTCATGTTTTTGTTGACATTTAACTTCATCTTAAACTTTCATTACTTTTTAAGTTTGATTTGATGATTTTCGGCGGGGGGTTATGTCACCTTAGTGACAATGCTTGTTTCATGTTGATGTATGTGTAGTAATGAATGATTCAACCATAATGAATCACGTGCACGTCACTCGATAATTGAATGACGCCACAAATAATGAAATGGTAACGTAAGCGTGTAAAGGACCGATGATATCAAACGGACCCTTTGTGCACAGCTTGACTTCACTTTGTTTGACGGTGTTGGTAATAGTGGTCACCCAATCCCGTTTTCTTATGTCTTATGTTTGTGCCAGTGGTTGTTCATATACGAGGGGACTCGTGAAGATCCGGGGTAGAATAGGTCTTCAGCAACCCATTCTTGTCATAAAAGGCGACTATGCTTGTCGTAAATGGCGACTAACGGGATCGGGTGGTCAGGCTCGCTGACTTGGTTGACACATGTCATCGGTTCCCAATTGCACAGATCGATGCTCATGCTGTTGATCACTGGATAGTCTGGTCCAGACTCGATTATTTACAGACCGCCGCCATATAGCTGGAATATTGCTGAGTGCGGCGTAAAACTAAACTCACTCACTCACTCATATACGAGGGGCGTCCCAAAAGTATTCGGCCTAACTATATTCTCGATGTCCAATGTTAGAAAAGCATCCGTTTTATTTTGAAGGAATCATTAGCAAAGGCATATCCAAAATTGCACATATGTGGGTAATGTGGTTAACGAGATAGTAGTCATCACAACACATTGGGGTATAATATTTCTTTAAAAATTGCAGAAAGTGAAAACGATCTGTCATGTTGTACCTCTTGGATAATAGGATGCCCTCAGATAATATCATATAAAATATGTTCAGTAAAGTATTGGATGACTTCCCGTCATAATCAACATTCAAAGATTATGATTGCTTGAGTTATGTTTAGACGGGGCTGTTTTTTTAAGGACACCCCCATTTTAATCTTTCAAAAACATTGTGTCCAGATATTCAAGCTGGCACTGTTTACAATATATTGAGTGCTGACACTTGTGTGACCATTCAGTATTTAGTTTGAACCCATGGCATCATGAAAACATTAGAATAAATTATGTCCTTATGATTACGTCATCTGAAAGGGGTTGGGTAGTGTCTCCAAAACAAACTCTTTCAGTACACATCATGGGGGAGTCACTTTAACAAGCGATTGTAGTTTCAAATTGCATTTTCATGCACTTTAATATCTACTTATGATTGAGGACTTCTGCCTATGTCAAACACACAAAATGTTTCTTGCATATTTTGTTTCCTGAAGTTTGTAATGCATTTATTGCAGATTTTGCCGTTTACCAAGATAAAGAGTCAAACAAAATCGGGATCGTGAGGCTGGAACATGGCAAAAGCAATTTGCTTGCGGTTGACAGATAATTTGTAGAAAAAGAAAACATAAAAACAGCTTTGTTTGTGTAATTGTCAAGGTGAGGCCGACTACTTTTGGGACGCCCCTAGTAGAGAATATCTACGGACTGGTGAAAGCAGTGTTTCGACCATTATCAAGGCAAAGACAACCATAGTGATGATGATGATGATGATGCTGATGATGATGATGGTTATGGCGGTTGTGATGAGTATACTGTGGGTGTTAGAGGTGATGGTCATTGCGTCATTGGTTCAAATAATAAAGGTGAGGTGAGGTGAAATTGGATTTAACGTCATGCTTGAGAATATTTCGCTCATATGACGACGTGCATGCGCGTGTATGTGTATGTGCGGCTGCTTGTACTAGCCCAGACTTCAGCTGGTTTTATAGTGCCAGCCCACTGAGATACCACGCCGCAGTGAAGCATGAATACCCCACTCAGACACATTATAGTGACTCCGAGCCGACAAGTCCTTGTTGTACCCATTAATGCCGAGCGCCAGGCAGGGACCAACAAGTACCATATTTTAACGTCTTTTGGTATGACGCGGTCGGGGATCGAACCCGCGACCTTCCGCTGTCCGGGCGGACGCTCTAACCACTACACCACGGAGGCGGTCAAATAATAAAGCAGATGGTGAGGATGGTGGTTGATAATGATGACAAAGATGTTGATGATGAATATGGTCATAATTATCTACACTTCTATATGGTTTGCAAGGAAGGATATATGAAAAAGTATAATCTTTTATCATTTTGAGATTTTCCCGTTCATGGTTACCTCAATTGTATACACAAACTGTCTTAGAATCACACTCAAATGACCACTGATCCCTGTTTAGTTTCATAGCTAGTACACCCAAGCCAGCTGCAGGTTGCTTCTAAGAATGACCGTCACGATATGGCTGAAATATTGCCGATGTGACGTTAAATAATAACTCACTCACTCACTCTAAGAATGACACAACCAATGCGCATATGATTCCAGATCTGGCTGTATTAATACTGCCTTTCTGTGTTATAACAAAGTTGGGCGGTGGGGTAGCCTAGTGGTTAAAACGTTGGCTCGTCACGCCGAAAACCCGGGTTCGAATCCCCACATGGGTACAATGTGTGAAGCCCATTTCTGGTGTCCCCCGCCTAGATGTTGCTGGAATATTGTTAAAAGCGGTGTTTAACCAAACTCAGGCAGTCAGTCAGTATAACAAAGTTGTCGAATCTAATTGGAACGAACAAAACAAATATTTTGTCAGCTAAAGATGGAACATAAAAAAGTAATCCAATTGAAACCCATTTGCCAACATGCCATGTTCGTGTTTGTTCGACATTATTTTTGCTTAATCACATGGCGACCACAACGAGGACAGCGCTGCCATAATATTGGTTTGGAATGGAAGTGGAATAATAGGTTGAAACAGGGACCGATTTTTAACTGTCAATGACTATTAGAGAACTTATAAGATGTTAAGGATATCGATTTTATCAAAAACTGATTTCTCAGGACAGATCCCAAAAATTCGTGCAAGTGCAGATGCACTTTAAACATCTAAGAAAGCCCATGTAATTCTGTAATATGTGACATGTCTAGATTTGTTTCAGGAAATAAAGAACGTTTCTCGGCATTTTTATTATATTTTGTTTAGATAATTTGAGAACTTTTTCTCTCTAAGAATTGTTCCTTTCAGAGACTATGTCTAGTCTATAAGGGCTCGCCAGTAAATAAATTAGGTTTGGGGGGCGTGGTGAGCGAGCTGTCAAAGGCGAGCTGTAGGTGCCGGGATCGAGCCTACCTGTGACCGGGTGTAAAAAACCTTGGAGTCAGCTTTCTGTGCAGATTCTTTCAGTGTTGTCTCAACCCCTAGTGTACAGTACACAACCCTGTGCACTTAAAAAAAGAACCCATGAATCCGTTAGTAAATGACCAGATGGTGGCCACATGAATACGTGCAAACACCTAGTTGCGGGTACAGCAACGTGCAGTTAACTTAGACAACGTACTGTGACTATGTGTCCCAGTCCACCCAGCTGTGTATGGGTACCTCGAAAGGATGGGAAAGCTATATTAACTCGGTGCGCCTAGTGGCTGCAAGAGTTGTATGATCCCCACGGAGTTGAGATTGATAATACGAAGTGCCGTTGAGACTGACATCCTATGATCGAGGGAAAAACAAAGCGAACGTGAGCAGCCGAGCTGGAACTCGGCGATATAAAAATAGATTATAATGCTAATAGGTTTTGGTAACAAGCTCTTCAATGGGCCGAGATTGCTTCGTGGTCTGTGTTGTCGTATTACACATATAACATGTCAGGATCAGACGTTCGCGGGTTCGAATCCTAGACTCGGTGTTATTGGACCTCCTTTACGATGCCTTATTGCTTACAGTTCCTAAATAACGGGACCACTGTAAATCCCTTTCATCACCATGAATCGCGTGTTTAACGAAAGTGGTAATTAAACCATCTCTATCTGGTCACTGTTTCATTGATATCATTGTCTGTTGTTGTTTAACACCACATTTAGGAATATTCAAGTTTTCTACCGTCGGTCTGTAAACAACTGACAATCTGTTGATTGATGTCATAAGCAACGATATCTGCAATTGGGACAAAATACATAAATGCTTGAACCAAGTCGGCGAGTCTCACCACCAGATCCTGTTAGTCACCTGTAACAAGTATCGGTTGCTGAAAACCAGTGCTAACCCGGATCTTCACGGCTGTGATATCATTGACACATTTACGGAAAAGTGTTAGAAAACACAAATTACTCTGCAAACACATGTAGGGAAATATAATAAAACCACCACGTACCCCGAAAATCAAATTTACGTAAGACTTATTATGGAAAACATAGCTCGATAAGAGTTTCCTAAGCTCTCTTAAGCTTCTTGCGACCGAAAAGGGATTGTTCCTGGAGTCACGCACTGTTACCTCTCCAGCAAACTGGCCAGGGAGCCATCAAAATGTGGCGCACAGATAATTGTTCAAATACCACCGTAGTTGAAAAACGAAAATCGTTGAGAGAATGAATAATTTACCGAAAACGAAAACGTCCCACTTTTGATCCTGAGGGTGTGGACACAGGCTACGCAGATGGTTTTAGTGCATTTTATGTTTAGAGATGAATTTGTTCAATATCCGAAAGTTTATTGATAATCTCTTGTCCAATTTACCAGTGACAAAAATCTTGTTAAAGAGCAAATATTAAAATAAGAGCCACAATAGCTCAATATGTAGGCATAAAACCAATACACCTGACTCACTATTGTGAACAGTCGTATCAGAGGACTAATCTTGGTGCCTTCTTCACCATTGGCAACGGTTTAGCTGCGTTTATACAGATTTCAGCCACAAGTCCTGATAATATTCTCCAGGAAACTGGCAAAGCGCCACTGAAGCTGCCAAACATATTATTTTAAATGTCAGTGGTTATTCTTAATCTCCTGACATTTATCCTAAAGAATACTTGTGCACAGAGTTTTGTATCTTATCTAAGAATAGAGAATAATTATTACACATCAGTTGATGAACGAGCTGATAACACTGGAAGGAATATACAACTTCCGTGCTCGTGAATACGTAAGAAATCGGTTCGCAGTCGATTGTTGCTCAACGCAACAGACCATCCAGCCTCGACTACCTGACGAAATGACATCCATGGTAGATACAATATATTGAAGTGACAGCCACTTCCCAAACTACCAAAACCGAAGGATCTCTTTTCGAAGAATATTGTCTGAGACGATGTGATTCTAGTGTCCAGGACTGTAATTGGTCTCAAAAACCAACTCGATATACTTCAGCGATTTCAGATGCCAGACAACTAAATGTGAATCTTGGTATAACAAATATTGTTATTTTTCGGGGAGGTGGTTCTATGGCCTATGGAGAGAAATGTGTTTGCAAAGGCAAACGCATGATTGTGAATGAACATGGAAGAAACGACAAAACCCTTTCCATATACGTAAGAGAGCTCTGATAAAAGCAGAGTCAATTGTCCAACTCTGACTATGTCATTGTAACAGGATTTATTTTGGCATTGTTTTGGTGTTTGTGTGCTTGGGTTTTATTATAAGCTTTAAAAGATTATTAATTTCATAATGAGGTGGTGACCCTCAGGACCATTCATTTGGAGCCTTGCCACCTATGCAAGGATAGTTCACAGTTCATAGGTTGTATTAACTGTGCTTATTGGCCTAAAGTTTATGAAGAAGCCTTGAAACTTCTCATTGGTTGTAAGTTGCTGCACATGCTTTTCATGCAAGGCAAGATGTTTAAGATTGTCATTCTGGCTGGCAACTTTACCAGGGACACATGTGGTGGTCTTGAAGAAATGAAGGTTGGTTTTAAGTGATAGAATATATTTTATTAAGGATAAACATTACAAAAATATTTCAATTGGTTTATGGTATTTTAAAGTATTGTTGGGAGTATATGGAACTTTTCAATATCTTGGTAATGTATTTGCGCAAAACAATTTGTATTGCATTTGTGATGTATTTTATACTAGTGTTTTGCATAGCATTTATGATTTTTATATTGTGTTTAGATATATATTAGTTAGTTGTATTTATTTCATGCTTATGTAATGTTTAAAGATTATGTTGTGTTTAAATGTTGTGCTCTGTAACACATATACATGTGTTGTAACCTGTTGCAGAGTTGATCGTGCGAGGGTATACCTCCACCTCTGGCTGAACCAAAAATAAAGAACTCTGCCCTACGGCTGGCCCTTGTCTTATATGGGACTAGCCCGTCTACATCATGAGTATGTGTTTGATTGACCCCCGCATTCAGCAGTATTACAGTTGTACGACGCGGTCTGAGAACAGTCGACCACACAATCCAGTGACAACATAAGATACGGTTACTGAGCATGTGTTTATGAAACACTACCAAATACTGGTGATACCGGGTGATCGCGACAAGGTGAGCATATCCTGCCCCAAGGACTGCACCCACCATAAACATATTCAAAGGCTTGTCAGCTGTCACCGGAAAATAAATCGGGAACGATTGGTACAAGTCAAAACAGAGAATTGAATCTGGTATCATTTTTGTTACCGATGCATCAAATTTTGAAATGTCCCCCACATGTTTACTATAAAATACCTTGCCTATTGTTTACTATTTGATTCTCTATTTTACTTAATGGATCTGAGATGCGTGGCTATAAATAGTATTGTACAATTGTTCTTCATGAAGGTAAGTCGGCACCAAGTGCTATGATGGATGGTTTATGCGAGATATTCACATCTCACATTGTTTTACTATTTGATTCTCTATTTTACTTAAGTTACGTGGCTATAAATAGTATTGTACAATTGTTCTTCATGAAGGTAAGATGATGGATGGTTGCGAGATATTCTCATCTCACATTGTATTTACTATCGTTACCTGAACATCGTTTGACCCGTGAAGATCCGGGTTAGAATTCATCTTCAGTAACCCATGCTTGTCGTAAGAGGCGACTAACTGGATAGGGTGGTCAGGCTCGCTGATATTGTTGACACATGTCATCATATCCCAATTGCGTAGATCGATGCTCATGCTGTTGATCACTGGATTTACAGACCGCCGCCAAATAGCTGGTGCATTGCTGAGTGCGGCGTATAACTAAACTCACTCACTCACTGAACATCGTTTGCTTAAACTAGCGCCCAACAGGCTTGTGCATTTTAATATTATGGTATGAACACTTAGGCATCACATATCCGCATATTACTGGCTATATTTGGTTATCGCAGAGAGTTAGCAATGTAAACATATTTATCGCTTGCGCACCATCGATATGTTTAGCCAGGAATGACATTCATCTATACACAAAAAAGAAGTATCGTAACACCACATATTTTCATAGTATCAACATGTTACAATTTTTATTTATCATGCTTATTTCCCAAGAAATTGATAGATACTCTAGCGGGTCCGAGGTCATGCATTCAATAAAGAATTGAATTGACTGGGATCGACTGGATTGAATTAGAATCATCTAATATCAACATTACACTGTCTGGGCCAGTTGTCTGTTTAATAGATATAGTTTTGAAAAAGCAACAACAGAAATTCAGGTTAGTTTTCGGTGAATTGCAATGGAAGACTCGCGTACATGTTAAATTGCTCAGGTGCTTACGAGTTTGTAAATAAAATTTATATTGGATGGAACATTATATTTACAGCTGAGCAGCTCAACAAAGTCCTCACCATTTAAAGGCCTATCACGTCATTCAGCATACCTTATGGTATACATTCCAAGAAATTAACTTAATATTGGTCGTTGATTATCAATATAATGCCCGATACCATGGTATTGTTTTAACTACTGACTTATTGGCACTTTACTTTAATAGAGTGAGTAAGTCTAGTTTTACCCCGCTTTTAGCAATATTCCAGCAATATCACGGTGGGGGACACCAGAAATGGGCTTCACACATTGTATCCATGTGGGGAATCGAACCCGGGTCTTCGGCGTGATGAGCGAACGCTTTAACTACTAGGCTACCCCACTGTCCCTACTTGAATAGAACGGTTGACTTTTAGTGACTTCGTTGTCACATGCCGATGTTGTATTGCATGACAGGGGAATCAGATGCAATAAAGAAACACCCAGATTTATGTGAATCGTAGCGATTGCTACCAAGAGATCACGACACACAGCAGTAGCGACACACCCCTTCCACACCCATAAGAAATCTCTGCTAAATGCAAACCCGTTTCGCGAACACCTGATGCCATGACGAAATTTCCATTTACGTTACTTTTTATCACATAGTTGTAACTGGTCAGCTAAATCTATTTCAGTACATGATTGTGATCGTGGGCTTTCTCATATACACTCATTGAAATGAATAAGGGAACACCTGAAAATACAAGTGTTCCTTTATTCTTTTCCAGGTTTCATCACAAGCTTTGTATTGCACTGTCGGTGAGTTTCTGGAAAAGAAGAAAGGACCACTTGTACTTTTGGTGTTCCCTTATTTCCATGAGTGTATAAGCTATGCAGTATCAAGTAAGTTGCCGCGTTGTTGTGTTGGCATGCGTCAGTATATATATGCTGATTTAAAAACATTGACAAATATTATGCAATAATTAATCTTTTACAAAAATATCGTCAAGAGATAAGCACCAAAACTTTACTATTTTGTTAATTATTAACTTGAATTTCAGGGTGTGTAGGAAGCGAATTATTCCACTCGTGCCTATCAGACCTATCAACCGGTATCAGACAGACACGTGTGTAGTAATTGCTATATTATGTGCCCATCATTTATACTGTGTCATATCACATAAGCCAAATAAGCACAGTGGGGGCACTTGGGGGATCAAATACCTTTAACACGTCAACGCTGGAGAATAATCATTCTCCGTTGAGTGTAAGAGGATGAAATGTATTTATGAATGGTTCATTAAACAAATGCACTTCGATAATTCTTATGTATAATCAATTCCAGTTTCTGGATTTCAATATGAGTATGTAATTTTCATATCAAAACGAAATATGATTTGTCACAGAGTAAAAACGAGATATAATTAAACACTGATGGTATGGTATTAATCATCATTAATTCAATTCCGACAATAGCTCTACACATCAGCACATAATGGTGTCATTTTCATCAGCTGATTAGATCCCTTGCCTCATCTTCATCCTGCTGATCTTGTTAGATTACATATGACCTTTCACTTGATATGCCCTGCCGGAAAGGACGAAAGTAAATTCATATTTCTCAACTGTTGCTTCATTATTAACCCAAACTATTGTCCCTGAGTGACATTTAGGGTTGGTGTGAGTAACAAAGGTTTGTTTTATGGATGTGCAAATTCTATATCACAAGTTGTGCGAGGTGTCCATTGTAGAACATGCTTTATAATGGTGTCAGGATTCACACCAACGACGCATATTATCTAATAAAGAAGTTGTGTATCCATAAAGCTATCTTCCTTGTTACTATCGGGCAGTGGTAGAATAACTAGTTTGAATGATGAAGGTGAATAAATGCATTGCTGTAACAGCGAACCTGTAAATGTACGCTAATAGGAATCTTTTAGTGACACGTGAAAGTAAACAGTTTTACATGTTATGTAAAAGTAACGACGAATGCAGAATTAACGGGTTTTAGGTAGCTTCGCGCAGTTCGTAGTCTGGTTAGTTCAGCCCTAAACAACACAGGTCACCGATGGGCATTACCTGCAGAATCCCTGAAGCAAGAGTTGGGTGATTACAACGTTCAGTGTGAGGACAGAGTGCGATTTGAACCGAAAAAACATTTGCGTATTGTCTTATTACATCACAGTCAGAAATGACCTGCCAATAATTGAGACTGCATAGGGTCGATATTATTAGCAATGTTCCCCACCGTGTGGGTACAGAGACACACAACCACGTCACCGAGCCGAGCCTGAAAACATTATTATAGGCTATTTATATAGCACACATATCCAGGCAACTAGTGCATGCTCAAGGCGCTGGTATCTTTCCCTCGATCATTGGATGTCAATCTCAACGGCACATCGTATTATCAATCTCAACTCCCTGGGCAGTATATAACTCTTGCAGCCACAAGGCGCACTGAGTTGTTGTGGCTTTCTCATCCTAACGAGGTACCCATACACAGCTGGGTGGACTGGGACACATAGTCACAGTACTTTGTCCAAGTCCACTGCATGTTGCTGTACCCTCAACGAGGTGTTTGCACGTATTCATGGGTTCTTTTAAGTGCACAGGGTTGTGTACTGTACACTAGGGGTTGTGACAACACTGAAAGAGTCTGCACACAAAGTTGACTCTAGCCTTGGATCACTAGCCTGAGGCCAGCTCGCCCACCACATACATTCAATCCACATTTGTCACTTTTTACGACAAGTATAAGCGTGTTCCGGCTCCTCGGTCTCCAAGGATGGGATCGCTGGCAAGTTTCTACAGAAGAACAATGAAGTACTTTATATAAGACATATCAAGTATAAGCGTGTTCCGGCTCCTCGGTCTCCAAGGATGGGATCGCTGGCAAGTTTCTACAGAAGAACAATGAAGTACTTTATATAAGACATATCAAGTATAAGCGTGTTCCGGCTCCTCGGTCTCCAAGGATGGGATCGCTGGCAAGTTTCTACAGAAGAACAATGAAGTACTTTATATAAGACATATCAAGTATAAGCGTGTTCCGGCTCCTCGGTCTCCAAGGATGGGATCGCTGGCAAGTTTCTACTGAAGAACAATGAAGTACTTTATATAAGACATATATTATTGTGAAAATGAAGTACTTTATATAAGACATATTATTGTGAAAATGTTTATCATGCCATAACGCCATACCTGCTCCTTTGTTATTATCCTCTTTTGCCGTCGTTGTCGTTACCAACTTACAATTGCATGAGTGAAGTGTCTTATTACCACATAACATAAACTTGTTTTATATATGTAGTGAATTGGATTTATTTTGCAAGTGTTTGCACATTCTTGAGGAAAGTTTCATCTATAATCACTGTGTGGGTTCATGGTGTTTAGCCAAAGACCGTCTGACAATTTTGTTGTTGTTGTTGTTAGTTTATTGTATTATTTGGGTTAATGGGGTGTTACGAAGTTAATGTATGTTATAGATGCATACGTATTGTCTAGCTTCCGCAGTTTTACCATATTCGAGGTTACTGAAAGGTAACTGTATTAACAACGATGAAGTTGTATAAAAGCAATGTTCAAGGTCCAAAGAGCTTGGAGTCAGAGTAGGCGTATGTAATCTGGATGTGTTTATTTGTGTTGTAGCAATTTCAAATAATCTAATACACATTGAAGGAAACAAATATTTTCAACCTTTTTTGAAACTTTAGGATATCTTAAAAAGGCATTTCATACAAAGGGACTGTCACATTTAAAGTGTAACAACGGTTACATTCTTACAAAATGCGTGTAACAATACTCCTTTGGAACATAGATCGATGACAGGTCTCTTGAAAGGTTCTCACTTCAGTTCCAGGAGGGCAAGCTATAGAATCTCTAAAAAAAAACCTGAAGAAATGGTATTTTTTATCTAACACGTTATTAACATTATGTGGTGTAGTACATCGAGAACTGTTGAAACAGACAACCTGACTGAAACAAGACAGGTGTGGAGACTCGGTAATAGGCTGTCAAGACGAAATCGCATTTAACCTTCCACTAAGTGTGTTGGAAACCTTTCCTGGGATAGCCACATCAATGTGATTGTAAAATTTATAGTTTAAGCTGAGATGTCTTATCACGAGTAACGGTAACAGGTCACTGTATCCACTCTTAGGAAATACCGAAACCTAAATTTCTCTGGTACCGAAGATCTAAAATTTGATGGAAGTTTATGCACAAACGTTTCAGATGACACACGTGAATAATATGTAGAAGCAGAATATTTTGTGTCAAGCAAGGTTTCAGTGTTTCCCGATTTCTGACCAAGGCTTGTACACACAGATTAGCATGGTATGTGTCAATGTGTTATCTGTGCTTGATTTGAATTTTGATTTGATTTTGATGTAGTGAAGTAATGGCCTTTAGTAAAGAAAATGGACAGTGCGCGTTTGATATTCTTCAATTATGTTCAGTTGTGAAAATATGTTCTAAATGTAGGAGGTGAGTTGAGGTGAAATTGGGTTTAACGTCGTGTTTGAAAATATTTCGCTCATATGACGACGTGCATGCGTGTGTATGTGTATTTGCGGCTGATTGTACTAGCCCAGACTGAAGCTGGTTTTAAAGTGCTAGCCCACTGAGATACCATGCCGCAGTGAAGCATGAATACCCCACTCAGACACATTATACTGACTCCGAGCCGACCAGTCCTTGTTGTACCCATTAATGCCGAACGCCAGGCAGGGACCAACAAGTACCATATTTTAACGTCTTTTTTGTATGACGCGGTCGGGGATCGAACCCGCTCTCCGGGCGGACGCTCTAACCACTACACCACGGAGGCGATCTCTAAATGTAGGAAACTTAGAGTTTGATTACCAATTAAGAAAAAACCAAAATAACAAAAATTGTGTAACTGGAAAGAGCAATGCCAGGAAATATCAGTGAGTGAGTTTTACCCCGCCTTATTTTAGCACTATTCTAGCAATATCAAGGCGGGGGACACCAGAAATGGGCTTCACACATGTGAGGAATTGAACCCGGACCGTGACGAGCGAACGTTTTAACCACTAGATTACCATACCTCCCGGGAAATATCACGAATGATAATACAATGCGCAACAATCGTACAAAGTACAGCTCAGTGTAGTACATGACAATGCAATACATGTACATCTCGATATAGTACAGTACTAATATATGTATACACAATATATAACACAATACATCACATTGGATTGTAGTACAATACAACACTTTATGGTACAACAAATTACAATACGTCGCCATCAGATTATAAAACAATCATGACATCATAATTCACTACAGTTTGTGACATAACGATATACATTACAAGACACAATTCAATTTAAATCAGCTTGACAAATAGACATAGTACTGCGAATGGATATACAAGATTATTAACTGAGTGTGTGTCTTATATTGTTAATACCTATAGTAAATAAGGAATGGTATTTGATACGAATCTTTATCCTGAATGCAATTTAGTTGTAATACGGAAACAGACTAAGGTAGATCATTCTTCCTATAAGATCATTCCTAAAATATCGATCTTAGGCGTGAATTTACAGCTTGTTCAGCTTGACCTGAGCTACTCTACATATGCATGACCCGGGAGGTCAAAAGGCACAAACGGCAGGTCAAGTTAACTTCATTAAAAGGGGAGCAGAGAAGGTTATTAATGCCTAAAAGCCCGAATCGGAAACATTTAACCATCTCTAGCTTCCTTTTTAAAGAAAGTTAGGACAATGCTGACGATTTCTCGACACTGAGATGTCAAACGGCGACCTTGTCTCGGCTGTTGACAATGAACTGACAAAGGTGCACCCCTTCACAATAATGGACCCAACCAGTTGTGACAAGGTCACGTACTGTATTAGTATTCACTTGATCAGGTCAAGCTGAACAAGCTGTAAGTAACTTGTCTAAACACTAGATATGAGTACATTTTGTAAACCTCACTTTTATCATTCAGTACAAGCTCAATACCAGCAATGCTTGTTCACAGAAGCACTCTCAAATAGGGAAATCCCATACACATGCACAGGAATTATCAAATAATGCTTTAGTGGGCACATTGGAATAGGATCTGCGGAAGCAAAAACAGAAAAAAGGGATTCCTTGTGGGTGACAATATTTGCATATTATTAACAGGTCGGATTATGAAGCAAGGGTTTGTTTTCTGGGAAACGCTCGGGAAACGAAGAAACCGAACTGGTAATATTATGTTAAGATATTGTTTCCAAATGTAAATGTCATTTCTCCTCCGATGTTGGAACAGCGAGCAAGTTGATAAGAAGTTCATTAGACGAGTTGGGTTAAATTCCAGAGCTCTACACTTTGAATAGGAACCACCTTATTGCTGTGACGATTAACTGGACCAGGGGTGTTTCAGCCACACCTGACACAAAAAACACATGAACGCCATTGGTGACAGTAAAGTGCCTGCCCACGAAATAGGGAACAGGCAGACACGTGAAACACTGAATGCAACAAATATCTGCAGATGACATCGTGATTTACATATTTACTGTGATATAAGTGATGCCCTACTTTTAATTTCTTTGAAATCACTGTTGTCTCTAAATGGGACATTCGTCCCTCTAGGCGCCTGATACGGTGACAATAAATTATGGTTTGTTCTGTTCTCAAATTGGATTTCAGCAAGACCTTTGTGCCAGCATGTCGACAACTGAGACGTAACGCAAAATACATTTATAAATTGTAATATAGAGCATTCAGCATTGTTCTGGTAAACATTTTAGGCAATATTATCTGTCGTGTCAAAATGTTTTAATGATGTCTTGAGGAAATCCCGACACCTTTGTTACAAAGCAGCTTTTATGACAGCAGTCAGTCAATAATCGAGTTTTGAACAAGGCCGTGGGTGGACACGATTGTACGCAATTATCCGAATTGACCACTTAATAGATTTAGTCGCCTCTTACAAGCACATATAGCCGGACTCTCCATGAAGGTAACTGACTCAGGTCACAGATACAATTCATTAAGAGTTGATCATAGCATGGATGCGGTGCTTGAGCATCAAGGATGAACGCTTGTCATGTTATTCTTCCGTCTCCGTGGAAGGGTTGAGTTGCACTTGTTTGATTGTTTGATTTGTTTGTTGGTGTCTTATTTAAAGCCACTCAGCAATATCCTAACAAGGTATATGACGGAGGTCTGTGTTTACTCGAGTTTGGATCAGACAACACAGTGATTGACATCATGAACGTTGTTTTTGTTGTTTTGTTTTTCACCTTTTTTTTGTTCACTTCACTTGGATACACTTTGTATGAAACAATCCGTCGACATAGTTTTGCAATGATATAATATAAGCAATGGCATGGCACTTTGTTTTTATTTCACTGGGAAATACATTTGTAAAACTGGAACAAACGCAGATACACTTGAGTAGAACTATTTCATAACATAATCACAGAACATTCGGGAGTATAATCCATTTTCTATCAAATAAATTCATATTGAAATTGTTTCTAGCAATATATTTCTCAATGTCATATACATCTTTTAATAACCCTTTATATGTGGTGAAACTTGGTTTCACACCCTTGATATTCATGACAAAAATGTGGCACTTGGCCAGTATGATCATGTGGTTGCGCAAGGGGTCGCTATTGGCACAAAATAATATATCTTGAGCTGAGAGTACGAATGTTCTGTGCAAGACACATCATGAACGTTAATATACATAATTATAATAGGGATACCCTGACATCCACGTTAACTGAACACCTGGTCATGTTACGGCATGCAAGGATGCTGACGATGTTCATGAGGCTGGAGTGGTGCTTTGGCTGTTTAAATCATAATCATGTTCCTGTGTCCTAAAATACCAAAGACAACATGACACTACCGTTAGAGTTTTGAAGAAAAAGAATGTGAGAATTGTGAAGAGCAAACTCATGATTTAAAAGTCTTCTTAAAATTCTGCAGAACCCAAACAGGGAGCTAACAGAATTGATGTCAGTGAGGTTGAACCTGTCCTCTTTACTTGAATGTGTCAGGTGCTTTGCACATTAAATTAGAATGCCCGGGGAATAGATTTGCAAAGAAAGATAACACATCATCGACGTAAAGATGAAATCTGAGCTGTGATTAGCTTGACTGGGGTTAAGTGACTAGTATGCTACTTTAACTGAAATAGATGTGAAACTTCGATGAAAGATCATATGCGTGGCAACATGCTTTAACGTTCATTGCAACTGTTGTTAAAGGTTACAGGTATTGACATCGATGGAATGCGACGCTTGTTTAAATGTCGACCCATTTGCCTTAAGCCTGGTGAAGTCTATATCCAATGCAATTTTATTGGGGTATACTATTAGAATGTCTGTCGGCAATAGTATCCCTCCCTCCCATAGATTTATTGAACGAAGGGTGTGGACAGGTTTGCTTCGCTCTGACTGTAGTGGGTATACTCCCTGGAAGTTTTCAATGCCCAACATGATGACACACTAGACTAATGTAAAAGTATAAGGGGAAATACTTATGTCAAGAAAGGTTGAGTATTTCACTGTTTCAAGTTGTGGCCGGTACAAACAGAGCATTCCCTCTAATGTCAATAGGTGTATTGGTTGAGCGTGCTTGTTCACAGACATCAAATCAATATTCAAGTGGGTTCAGGACAGTCTGATTTATCCTGGCTGGACTGCAAGTGTACTCGTTGCTGACTTCCCATTTCAGGTAGGGTCTCAGTAGAAGACTGAATTCGAGCACTCCATGATGAAAATCATCAAGCATGGTCAAGTGCGGAGATGACTGCTATAGGCAGCAAAATCGGATTTTAATGATAATAATAAAGTTTATATTCCTTTGCACCTTTTCCAACAGCGCTCAGGCAAAGGCAGTGTCAAAAAGCTGTGCTTTTTAGGTTTCGATTGTATTCGTCGAGTCCGCAAAGTCCCGGATGTTGTATTTTAAATTGTTCGACAATATGTGTCCTGCTTTGGAAAAGGATCTGTCTCCAGAGGTCTTTCTTTTTGTGGGTGGTCTGGAGATGTAATGGGAGGTACGGACACTATTTTAGGGTGGAGCTAAATCATAAATGGACTTGAACACAAAAACAAGGATCGTGATTTAAAGTGAAGACCGCTGTTGTGGTTAAAATCGGTACATTGGATTGATACACATACGCACATACATACACATACACTCGGTTTAACCCTGATTTGCCACACATGCCAAATTACACATTTGAACCATGTAATGTGGCAGTGTTATTCATCGTGTCACAATGTTCCATGATAATTCATTGAGCTTGTGGATAGTCAGTCAGGAGCAGTGGTGTGCTATATTTTGACTTGTGCTATAAACAGAATTCTGGAAGGTACTACGGGATACTACAGCCCTATGGGCCTTTCTACTATATGAACCAAGGAGCTGGAGAATCTTCTGGAGTCTTTTTCTCAGGTAATACGAGGATATCTCACGGATATCTCACGTAATGTCTCAAGTCACAAGGCGACCAACAACTATGTGGAGACCATTCCCACCCTGCATACTCAGGCTATTTCGGAAACTTTATCATTGTTTTTTTTTTTTTTTTTTGTTATGACGGCTGTTGTAAATAATCTAGTCTGGATCAGACAATCCATTGATCAACAGCATAAGTGTCGATCTATGTAATTGGGATACGATGACATGTGTCAACCAAGTCAACGACCCTGAGCACCCGATCCTGATAGTCGCCTCCTACGACAAGAATAGGGTGCTGAAGACCAATTCTAACCCGGATCTTCACGAGTCTCATCATTGCAGTGACGTGAGTGATACCATCTCTGTAATTATTGGCATCTTCACTGCTTTTTTATTATAATGCCTTTGAATTTGTACTGCCACCGTAACACCTTTGTAGTGATCTGTATTAATATTTAACCTAAGTTAGTTACAGACTAATTCTAGATTACATCCCATTTCGATGGTATTTGGTTTCAGACCGAAGTCTTTCACAGAGTGTTCCGGTTAACTAGTGCATTCAGGTTCAACCAGGGACCCAACACGTAACACGTAATTATGGGGCAATCACCTCGTAAATCCCCTGGGGGATCCTTGGCACAAAAAAGCTATTTTATAACCACGGTCACGTCTGGAAGCCAGGACAAGATCCAGCCTCCCTAGGAAATATCATTACCTCATCTCCAGTATCATCAACTGATGCTATAGGTGCCCACAACCAGAAACGTAAACGCCGTGTAATGTATTCGGTGATTAGATATACACTGTAATAACTTACATATTTTTGCTAAGTTTCATTTTGAATAATAATATGTTTTCTGGTAAACACAAGCAAACATTTAAGGTTTGTTTCAAAACATGTCAAATCCGTTGTCTTTGCTTGCACGTGAATATGTCATGATGTAAATAGATTTAATCATCACACAGGTCACACATTATTATTAGTAGTAGTTGTAGATCCTGATTGTTCACGATTTATTTTGAATAGTAATATATGTGTGAATACAACGCTCGAAAAAAAAAGAAACATAAATATGGCTATTTTAGAAGAGAAAATTGATCTAAAAATCAGAAAATCATCGTTTTCTTTGCTTGCACGCTGAATAGTTACGATGTAAATCGGTCTTTTGGGAAATGTGTCTGTGTATAGCTCTTAAATCAGGTGAATTCACTTGCTGGTGGAGAGAAGATGCATCAGTGACAATAATATCACAGCTTGACCCTTGAGAGTTTCATCCACGCACATGTCGTGTCACCAATGTCTTTGTTCCTAGTATGCCTTCACCCTGTAGGATGAAACGGACACCTGACTGTTAATCTTTCTGTTTAGGTGTATACTCCCCAGGGATCTGAGAATGCACGTTAAGTGTACGATCTATGCATAATAAATCGACGTATTCATCTTATATCTGGCAGTTGGTGATTATCCCTATTTCACAAATACAAACTGTCAGGTTGGAACAGGATTCTAATTAGAACGCCCAGACCTAATCGTAACACTCGCGCAAAAGAGTGGGGCAAAATTCCTCAGATTTAAATACACTCTAAACGGTTTACATAGGGTTGTCAATTCAATTTAGTGAGTGAGTTTAGTTTTACGCCGCCTTTAGCAAAATTACGGCGGGGACACCAGAAATGGGCTTCACATATTGTACCCATGAGGGGAATCGAACCCGGGTCTTCGGCGTAACGACCTACCGGTCAATTAAATTAAAAACGGGTGAAACAGAAGACTGTTCTGCCACAGTAAAACTGCTATTTATTTTTATAAGATTTGCGTATCCTGCCCCAATGGTGGCACAAAAACACATGCAAAAGCTAGTAAATTGTTCACCTGAAAAAAATCGTATGTCAGGGAATTTCGTGAAACATGAAATATTGGTCACTGATGTATCAAATTTGAAAAAGTTTTGGAAACTGTGTATCGAACAACTTCGGAGCAAGTGTCTTATGAATCTCTTTAAAATCATAGCAAACACAGCAAGCTCGACTGAACTTCAAAAGTTGTGACATGTAAACACCGATGGCTTGAGCTGTTGGAATGTTTCTTGACATGACTGAATGTTTTCTGTAGCATAGTGTAGACTTTGTTGGCACTCTGAAACCTGATTCATAGACCTAACTGTGAAACATGTGACCCACACTTAACCCACTCTGAAGACATTCTACAGTTTCCTCTTCTCTTCTGACCCATGATTTGTCATATGCTTCGACAGCATACATAATGGTTATTAAAGGAGAATACGAGTGAATTACATCAGAACATTTTCCCAAATTTTCAATTAAAAATTATGTATAATTATGTTTTAATCGCGAAAACAGTTTCTGTAAATCTCAGCTTCGGCCATTTTATGCATATTTCGCTGGAACCCACGTGACCTTTCCGCTCGTGACGTCAGATGTGCCTGGAGTCCGCCATATTGCCAAAGACCTGGCGCTACAGTAGTACAAATCGTGTTGTTTCTGTAGTTTTTTTAAATGGTACGATGGTGTATTGAGTTGCCTGGGGATGCACGGCATCATCGAACATGGGATAGAACCACCATTTCTTCCGTTTTCAAAGTGAAATGACAGATTTCGGCAGGAGAAATGCGCCGATCATTCCGAGTCGGACGCATATGAAAGAGACATGCACGCATGGGGTGTGGAAATCCCCAAGCTAGGCTGAAGAAGGAAAAAGTACCCACGAGATTCATTTATACTCCATCATTCCCTGTAACAACTTACTGTCAGTGGTATTTTTAACATAAATTAAATCAAGTCCGATTGCTAGTCGAATTGCTCCCGCTACAAAATGACCCAGCAAATTTGGTCAAATTGCCCCAGTGGGGTAGTCAAAATGCCCCAATTTCTTTAAAATGAATAAATATAGGCCATAAATGTATAGTTTTGTCAACTTTGATATTATCTTCTTCATATATAAGTATATACATAGTTATGAGGTTACTAATGAAACATTTATCAGAAATATTACTTCCTAATAACTTTTATATGAAGAACATAATGTCATAATAAGTTGACAAAAACTATGCATTTACGGCATATATTCAATCATTACAAATATATTTGAACAAATTAGAATGAATGACCAAATTTGCTGGGGCATTTTGTAGCTGGGGCAGTTCAACTGGTACACATGAGATATATATTATCAAAATCAGTAAGAGATTTAACATGAGCTTGAAAATGTTTCGCTGTTACGTTCTTTTCGGTTTGGAGCCCTAAATGATGCAGTCAACTCGAAACATTGCCGAATACAACGGCAAATCATGAAGTACTTGTTGCTTTCATTGTTTTCCATTTTGTCCAATTACTCGCTATTTGTCAGTAGTGTGTGCCGTGAAAGTTGTCCTGTATTCTCATTGTAAGGCTATGACCGAGTACCATAAATATTTCCATAACCAAACAATGGGGAAACATACGTTGTCCTGACTAGTATTTTATAATTCACCAGTTTCGGGGAATAACTGATCTGCGTCGCGAATATTATCTCTGCTCGACCAGGCTGTGATCTTGTATCCAGACTTGATACGTTATTAATGAGAACTAGGATCCTAATTTTTTTCAACAAAATAATTCCAGTGTAATTTTTGAAGCAGATAATTTTTATTTTACCTCGTCTGAATCATAATTATTTTGTTTTTAAATCCCAGACACTCTACAGTCACCAATTTGACACAAAATGAATTGTAATCACATTATAAAAAAAAAAATCTTAGTGACTGGTCATATATTTATAGGGGTGAGTTTGCTGGCTGGAACTGTATGACATTTGCTGACAAATAGTAATCTTGTTAAATGATATGGTCTTTTTAAAAATTTATTTTGACCTCAAGCGGTGCCTCCGTTTCTCTTGATTCTTCTTCTTCATCTTCAGTGGAAGATTGTTTTGCAAGATGTAAAATCGGATCGTATTGATACGGTCTAACATCCATTTCAGAAATGACATCAGGAACATCTTTTACTGCTTCAGAATCCATGGACACTGTTAAGTTGTGAGGTAAAATCAAAGAGGAAGCCATCGGCAACAGTCACTTATGACGTCATGTCACGTGATACCCCTCTGCTCATTAACTGTCGGGTGTTTCCGTAATAGGCGGAAATACAAGTACGTATTTGTGTTTTTATTGCTATTTTACAAACTTTTTGTTCAATATTAATCACGGAATGTGACTTTTAGAATATCCTTTAGAATATATCAAAAGTTTAGTTTTCGTTCGTATTCTCCTTTAAGGTGTAATTCCAGTTGTAGGAGGCTGCCCTCAACATCCTTGTCCATATTAGTTCACGAATAATTTGACCAATGGAGAAGTCACCTGTGATAATATGACCTGCAGTTTTGTAGCAGTACGGGGCGGTGGGGTAGCCTAGTGGTCAAAGCGTTCGCTCGTCACGCCGAAGACCCGAGTTCGATTCCCTACATGGGTAAAGTGTGTGAAGCCCATTTCTGGTGTCCCCCGCCATGATATTGCTGGAATGTTGCTAAAATCGGCGTAAAACCAAACTCACTCACTCATTGTAGCAGTACAATGATTATTGGAGAACACATGAACGGAAATAACATCGTGAGTTAACGTTCGGCAACACGTATGTTCCTATGTAACGAAGAAACATCCAAAAATGTGTCACGAAATTCTCTCTCCAAGGAAACTGAATCAGTGTGATGACGCATTTTGCAACCGCATATAGCCGTGTTTAATAACAGCTTCAATAACATCTTTTCTATAGAACATCCATCTCTCACTTTGTCGGGGTGGTAAATCTCAAGTCTTTGCAAACATGCTGGCAGGATATGACATGATAACCAGGGTGAAATTGGATTATGTGTGAACGCAATGGTAACACTGAACGATTCGCAATGCGTCCATACCAACTAAATGGTTTGATCCTGTCTATGTGGATGGTATACTGGGGCATTACGTCTGAGTTATTTGACTACTAAAACTGATGACTTTCCCCAATGTAATGACAAGATGTTCAGGACAATGGATCGCACAAGCTGAATGATTAAACTCTGGTTAACGATTCTGAGTGCCTTGGACCGCCAGACACAAGCAGATCCTTAAACTGAAGAACTGGGCTTCGTGTCTCAAATCACGGGCAACCAATGAAATCGGAGATTTTACAGACACACAAGGGTAACGTTAACAGTATGTAGATATTAGTCCTGGGAATTGGTTAAAATATCATAATTGATGATTGGTTCATTACAACCGATCAATCATCGAAAATAATTGGTTAGCGTCATTTATGAAATTTTCCTAATTATTTTTGTTATGGACCAAAAATTAAAGAAAAAACCATGTAGTTCTTTGGTGTTTTTGCAAATTGCACAAAATGCATTTGCAAATTTCACATCTTTAAAGGGTGACTAGTAGGTTAGGAACACTAATTTCTAGGAGTCTTTGAGATAAATTCAATCATGACTTGGAACGAGATTGTAGTGGTCATAAAATGTAACAGACAAAACCAACCGTGTGAAAAATATTGTTAATGCAAACAAGTGTTCCAGAATTGTTTGTGTTTGATTATGAGATAACATGATCGATTGTTTGGTCGTTTAGTCACTGCGACCAATCTTCGATTATTTCAATTAATCGGACCACCACCAGTAGATGTGCGTATATTTCATCGAAGGTAATAAACATAAAAGAGTGTGAACAGCTTTCATAATCATCCTGCATATCCACGGATTTGTCTCATATAGTTGCATGGAAAAAAGTCTTCATATAATTTCATTAATTAAAAACTATTATATTATATAATATTGCTGAGCGCGGCGTTAAACAACAATCCATCAATTATACAATAACATATGGTGATCTGTTCAAGCTTTTGTCTGAGTGAATCTGTAAAACTTCGTTAGCAAGCATATGTGTAATTTGAAACGATTGCTGACAAGGCGAATTCTTAAATGCTGTAACAAGTTTAAGAATCTATAAAGTTTAATAGAAAAACATTCCTGTCATTGTACTCGAGGATACAAAGAACTACTAACATTTACAAAGATCAATCGTTACCATTCGACGAGGGTATGTATTACATGCCTTGAAAGATTGACAAGGACACAAACACATTTGTGATGTCTTAAGCTAGCTCAAGTGACAATTATTTCCCTGGAATGAAAATTTATAAGTTAAACATAACTCTCTCTGTGGATATTCAAATAAATATTTGTCATGAGTGGGTGAGCATATATTTGCTTTTGCTGTGTTCAAGCAGCGCAGTTCGAGAATCGAACCCGACCGTTCGCCTAAGATGAAATGGCATGGCACTGAATCCATTTTGTAATCATCCTTAGACACCGTGCAATGCTTTTGTGTACCTACTGTCCCTTCAAAAACAGATTGCTTGGACCTCCTTGTCATTAAGGCTGTCGCTTGTTGATTTAATATTATTTGTTGTTTAACGCCACTACCAGCAATTGTTTAGCGCTATGGACGTGGTTTATTTTGAAAGTGCATGTTTTTGTACCTACTGTCCCTTCACAAACAGATTGTTTGGACCTCCTTGTCATTAAGGCTGTCGCTTGTTGGTTTACTAAATAAAAGTGACAAAACCCTTTTCACATTCATAAGAAATCTCTCCTAAAAGCAGAGTCGATTGTACAATTGTGACTATATCATGAACATATATTTGTTTCAGCAGTACTACAGCTCTACAATGTTGTTTGTAAATAAATCGAGTCTGGACCAGACAATCCAGTGATTGTGAACATGCGATATGATCACTAGCATTTGTTTATGAATCACTATGAAATAGTGATGATACCAGGTGTTCGCGAAACGATGAGGCCGTCCTGCCCACACACCCCATCCCCCTGTGGCACCCGTCATAAACATATTCAAAGACGGTAATAAAAAGTCATTTGTTCACCTGAAAAAGTCGGTAACGTATGGTACTTGTCAAAATAGGCCACTCTGTTAATCGGTTTGTTATCACACTGAAACTGCTATACATATCAGTGATGACAATTCTGAAAGGTTAAAGGTTCGCTTAACATGTAAATTCTCAAGCAATGTTAACCCATATATTGCTTGTAACGCCATTAATCTAGTCGTGCTACCTGGTAGAATAATTTGCTGACAACGAAATAATGTGAGTAAAGTAAGACCGCTCATTATGCAAGGTCACTGAAATATCTAATGTTCATAAAAGATACAACAGGGTCCATGGTAAATCGGTCCCCCCGAACATCTGCTAAAACAGATAAGGACGAACCTCTTAAGCGTATCCCCTGTGACGAAAGGCTAACCGTCAGGCATAATTTGTTTGACTGTATGGACTTTGCAAATGCAGCTGATTCACATTTCAGGCACTAAACTGTGTTAGCTGGCAATTGAGTATGCCATTTTGCTTGAAAAAATGGTCTGTATGATACAGTGTACATATGTGTGTGTATAACCGATTGCTTGTTGAGCGTATAGCCTGTGTATTAATTGAAAGTACTATTGTAATAGGCCGTGTCTTAAAGTCTATATATTACCGCCATACTTAAATGTGTGCATATACAATTACTTTCGAATGTGGCCTCTTTATAATGGACATGTGTTTCGTCCCTGTGTGTCTGAAATAGTTGGTTTGTTTGTTGTTTAACGCCGCACTCAGCAATATCTCAGCCATATGGCGGCGGTCTCAAATGGACATGACAATCCAGTGATCAACAGCATAAGTATCGATCTACGCCATTGGGATACGATTTCACGTGTCAACCAAGTTAGCGAGTCTGACCACACGATACCGTTAGTCGCCTCTTACGACAAGCATGGGTTACAGATGATCAGTTCTAACCCGGATCTCCATGAGTCTGCGCCTCACTCACTCTGTATCATAACATATTATACCAAGGATAATCGATGGTAATTTAAATATATCAGTCCGTTTCGTGGCATTCCGCATAGTTATGTCATGTTGGAATACACTTATGTTATTACAGACAACTTGTCATATCACAAATTTATCTGACCAAAATGCGTCGCCAATGTTAAGACCATCAGAACGTTGAAAAACGTGAAACCAGAAACATATTGGAAAGCCAGTTGGTGAAACGAAAATATAGGTCGATTTAAAAAGATGGTTATCTCTTTCACATAATTTCCCTTATCAGCTGTTGTTGGTGCATCTTGGACATTTTCAACGTGGTACTGCTGAGTTTCAGAGAATCCGCTTTCTAAGAATCGATGACATATGTCGTTTTCATAATTCTTTAAATCCCATCCAGCGGGCGACGTACGTGCCTGCCTTGCACGCTGACAATAAATAATATTACCAATGATTGATGAATTCCTTTGATCGCTGACATGATCTCCGAGGAAGATATGGATTCCATTTCAGAGGAACATCCTGAGGAACAGCTACTGGACATCCTGACACAAAAAAACTTATATACTTTCTGTTCACAACAAGCTTTCAAGATTCTATAATGCATTATATCGATTGTTGAAATAGCTAAAATCAGAAGAAAAATAGGAACAGCAAGAGCTAAAAACGTAACATAGTTTATTTAATGGCGACACGAAACTAGTCAAGCAAAGGCGTGCGTATCCTGTACCGTAGGTATGTCGGTTGTTTACCTGACAGGGGGAGTACATGGTAAAAGACAAAATTGGGAGTTGCAGGCGGTCTGAAAAACATTCAATTATCTTAAAACAAAACAATATTTTAACTCCCACATTTGCTCATGCCTTTCAACTTGAAAAATCACGTCAAGTGCTGTTTTTTGGTTCCCCAAAGTAACAATGATGATCTATATACGACATATTTACATGTTGTGCTTCAGTGAACGATAGTGCCTTGTTTGTGATAGCGATTGTTCCTGATTTTGAAGGTGTGTTAAGTATTGTGTTTCCATGATATTCAAAGGAACTACTATTACACTGTTTATGACGATGAAGGTTGATGGTGTTGACGATGATTACGGTGTTAATAGTGATGGTAGATTGTTGATAGTTAAAATACTACTACTGGTGGTAATAGAGTTAGTGGGGTATTGGCTGATGATGATGATGATGATGATGATGATGATGATGATGATGATGATGATGATCCACGCCTTCGTATGCTATGCAAAAATGGGATTTGGAAAATAGTATTCTCGATTATCATTTCAAATTATCATGTTTACGGATACCCCAATTGTACCCGCCGTATCCCACAGGTCGCGAATCACAACTCGAAAGTGGTTCCTAATTGTGGAACATAGTCAGTTGCTTCCAAGACTGACACAACCAATATGGATTCACGTGATCCCAGAGGACATTTCTCCGGCTTGTGTTAATGCTGTCCTTCTGTGTAATAAGAAACTTCATCGAATCTCATTGAAACTAACAAAACATCATTCTGTAAGCTAAAGTAGGCAGATTAAAAACGTAATACAAGTTTTTCCCACTTTCCCGTCATGTTGTTCTTTATTTTTGTTAAATCACATGACAGCTGAAATAGGAACAGCGCTGCCATAACATTTATCTGTGGTGGAAATCCACCAAGCCAATAGGATGAAGCTTTGACCGATTGCTATATGTCAACTACCATCAGACAGGCAATTTGGGTACAAACTGATTTCTTATAAACATCCGTGAGCGTGGACTGGAATCATATGTACCCATCTAAGTCATGAAAGCTTTATGCTAATTTTTATGAACAAGAAAATAAAATATATCAATGCCTTTTGAAGACTTTTTGTAAGACTGGCCAGATATGAAATGTCAATTTATGAACAAACTGGACAAGGGGCAGAGGTGACCCAAATGGTCTGTGTTGTTGCTTTAAGACGTCAAGATCAGACTCTCTCGGGTTCGAATCCCGGATTCACTGTTCTGGGACCTCATTACCGACAATCCATAAACAACAGATCAGATCTAAACCCTTTGACACCTGTCATAAGCTCTTGGATTGCATCAGTGTGGTAAATATATCAACATCTTTATAACAACATAGACTCTCCCTGAACATATTACAGACATTAGTGCAGAAGCATTGGAAAATACAAATCACTCACCGTGCACATACATGTTGTTATTACAAAGGAACCGTACATATACTGTTGGAAACGAATAAAGGAACACATGAAAGAAGAAGTGTTTCTTTATTTATTTTTAGATTTTCTAGCATGGAAAGCGTCATTCAAAGAGAAAATTTCCTCTATTCTCTACGACCACACTCTGATACCTCTCCAGCAAACCCGCCAGAAAGCCATCAACATTCACAATCCTAAGCATAGATAATTGTTCACATACAACTTGTAGAAATATACGACTGTGGAGAAAATTGGTAACGGATTGTTGAGGAAAGCGTTCCCACTTTTCATCCTGAGGGAGTAGACAAAGACTCCACACATCCGCACTAATGTATTTGTGCAACTTATATGGATAAGGGGTGATTTTGTTCAATCTCCGCTTTTTAACGGATAATCTCTTGTCCAATTTCCTGGTGCCAAACGTCTGGTTAAAGAGAAAACATTTCTATCCGCTGGCACCATAGCACGATGTGAAAGAATAATACTTGTGAAATTGGCTTACATTTGTGAGCAGTGGCACTAGGGGGCGAATCATCACAATGGAAAATCGGTTATGTTCGTTAATATGGATAACCAGCAAGTAATTATTCTAAATTTCCTGACACATTTCCTGACGAATCATTTTGCAAAGGCTTGTGTATTGCATCTCAGAATAGAAACATTATTACACATCAGTTGACCGTGATAGCACTGGACGAAATACATCATTTTACATCGAAAATACAAATTAATTGAAAGTCACAAAACTGTTCCATTAATTTTTAGAAATCTACTTCGAAATCAGAATGGAATGTACATCACCGCCAGAGAAAAATCATTCTGGACAAACGAGGAATATAGTGTAGCTACAGCTAGTTCCAAAAATGGCAAATGCGAAATAAACGTTTCAAGAACTGCACTGGACTCAATCGTCTTTTTATCGTCTCGGCAGGTCTTATCATGTCTGTTTGATATCCCATGTACTTATATCCAAATGAGTTTGACAGATTGCAAGTTTTTAAAATGAAAATCTAGTGTAACTGACAATGTGTTTAAAAAAGCAAGAGAATGCATATATATATTCACCTGATGAAGGGGCAAAAAGTAGCCTGGAAACGTCGTGTTGTAAATATTAAAGACGTTGTAAATCCATACCATACGTTGTCTTGTTACCTTCCAACTTCTAAATGCCAATAAAGCATCTAACGTATATCGCATCCAAATTGCATGGAAAGGTATGTAAGGGTTATTAAATCTGTCAAACTTATTTGGATATAAGTACATGGGATATCAAACAGACATGTTACATACCTGCCGAGACAATAAAAAGACGATTGAGTCATCCAAGACAATCCAAACTCATCTCACATAACATCTGGATTTACCAGCATTGTGTATGATACCCATCATACCCTGGATTATCTTCTTATGTCTTTGTTGCAAGTTCTATTTCTGTAGCTGAGATATGAAAATTACAGTAACTATCGTTATATTTTTCATCAACTTCTCAAATGCCAATCAGACAGATTAGGAACAATGTGTTAATCTGAACTACGTTTGGCATTTGAATTGTAATGTCATACTGATACCTTTGTAGTAATTTGTATTGATTTGTAAACATGGCTGATTTTATAATTCAATTGTTAATTACGTCATATTTTTTGTTGGTTTCATAACATGTTCTCTTCTGATTTCCAGGTAACTTTTCACTTCCAACTTGGGAATCAATGCGTAACAATATCTGTCTGAAAAAGTTAGGCATAAGTATTTTTTTATTTGTTAAATATCTCAAACGTCAATGTATCTTTTGGAAATAGGGAGCCTTGGTGGCGAGTCATCTATTCGTCATTCGTATTGGGTAAACTCATATCATACAAAGAGAAAATTCGAGTGAGTGAGTGAATTAAGATTTGTAGTAACATTGACAATAATTCAGCCACATCGTTACTACATAGAGTCATAAATTGATAGTAAGTGAAGAACGATCTTAAAATCTGTGAACAAAGGACAGTAAAACAACTAGAATATCACAGTGAAAGAATTAAAACCAGCATGTAACTTTAAAATATACCACTGTTTAGGACAAAATTATATTTAAAAAAGGGCTATAGATCGCCAACAACTGAGACAAAATTTGAATTACGTTACTATAGTAAACAGAAACAGTTACAATATCATATCAAACGTCAGCTTGATATCTCCACTGGGGGTAGGAGAACTCATGAAAATGATGTGAATGAACCCGAAGAATGTCCAAGGGTATTCCTTATGCACAATCAATTTCAGTCTCGGTATTCAATATGAGGGTTTCACTCAGAAAGCGAAATGTTATTTGTCGTAAAATAGAAATGTAAGCGATTTTGAAATTATATTAAATATGGGAAGATATAGTAAGCAAGGATTAACCTTAAGCTTTCTCAACGTAGAAAATACATATATATTCTGTGCATGGATTTAGGTAAAAGTATATACATTCCCATCACATGAAGGTATCTTTTTATCGGTCGATCATATTAATTGAGGTTGACATTTACACCTTATACTCCAGGAAGCCTTCGGGCAATAACATATCTCCAAACCATTTGCTTGGCTAATCGAAGTATAAGAGTCTCATTTTAAGTGAAGTGTTTTCAATCCCAAGAAGAATATCAGAACTTAGTTGCTATTGGTTTAATTGCAGTACATTTGGTGTGAGGCCACTAATTTCCAAAGAAACGCTAAAGAAATCTCTAGAACATGCATTTAGAGATACATGTTATCACCGAGGACCTAGGGCTATAGCAACTAAATAATTAGATGCTTCAACTCATTTTACGTTTTCTTCACCTGGACGATATTGAGATAAGAATGCGCTGAGACTGACCTTTCACATTATATGTATTGCCGGACTTGAAATTCAACTTATTCAAGTTTCACCATATTATTAACTTAAACTATCTTGTACTGACAAGTTTGAGTAATGAATCATAATTCACTGAAAATCTGTATATGAAATGTTGATTGGCACATTAAAGCAAAATAAAACTTCAAACATTTTATGCCATGGGAAGATATACATAATGAGGTAAAAAGGTGCAGATAAAGGCTGATTAAATCAGTGGACGGCGGATTTTAGTCGACAGCCTTGAACAATACCATGTTTACCCTCTGATGGAACGATCACCATTAGTTGAGGGAGTCCCGAAAACACACAAGGGTGGATTTCTACAGAGGACATTGACTTAGACAACTGGGACTCCCATGTGATATTATTCTTGACAAATAATATTTATTGTGTCATAAAGCTATTGTTATGTGGCTTTGGTATTGTGTAACAATGTTCAAAGTGTTGCACATTGTATTTGTTGACATTCAGTTGGGCGAAGTCCTGTGCTGTACATTTGGACTTTGCTATACATGTATTTAGACAGAAAGATCTGGAAGGTGCTACAAGCAGCCGATACCAGCACCATTGCCTCAGACAGGATTGTAGATTTTTGTGCCTTTTTTTTGTATGTGTAAAGTCCTGCCGCTCATCTCATATAACATCTCCAGTTGCATGAGTGAGTGAGTAAGTGACTTTGGTACGCCGCTTTTAGCAATATTCCAGCAATATCACGGCGGGGGACACCAGAAATGAGCTTAACACAATGTACCTATGCGGGGATTCGAACCCGGATCTTCGGCCTGACAAGCGAACGCTTTAACCACTAGGCTACCCCACCAACCCTCCAGTTGCAAGAAGACCAGTTGATCGTTGTACCCTAGATACTCGTGTAGATGCGGGATGGTGGAGTAGCCTAGTGGTTAAAGCGTTCGCTCGCCACGCCGAAGACCCATGTCGATTCCCCACATGGGTACAATTTGTGAAGCCCATTTCTGGTGTTCCCAGCCTTGATGGTGCGGTGGGCGAGCTGGCTAAAGCGCCAGGCTAGTGATCCAGCGAGGTTGAGGTGTCGGGATCGCGCCCACCTGTGACCGGGTGTAAAAACCTTGGAGTCAACATTGTGTGCAGACTCTTTCCGTGTTGTCACAACCCCTAGTGTACAGTACAAAACCCTGTGCACTTAAAAGAACCCACGAATCCGTTGGTATATGACCAGATGGTGGCCACATGAATACGTGAAAACACCTAGTTGCGGGTACATCAACGTGCAGTGAACTTGGACAAAGTACTGTGACTATGTGTGTCCCAGTCCACCCAGCTGTGAGTGGGTCCCTCGTTAGGATGAGCAACTCGGTGCGCCTAGTGGCTGCAAGAGTTGTATACTCCACAAGGAGTTGAGATTGATAATAAGATGTGCCGTTGAGATTGACATCCAATGATCGAGGGAAAAATACCAGCGCCTTGAGCAAGCACTAGTTGCGTGGATATGTGCGCTATATAAATATCCTATAATAATAATAATATTGCTAGAATATTACTAAAAGCGCCGTAAAACAAGACTCACTCACTCAGCTGTTGCTGAGATGTGAATATCACATCCCTTTTTTCATTGCTACAGTCACTGTGTAGTATATTACCCATGATTTGTTACTGCCACTGCCATAGTGATAACTTTGCAGTGATTTGTATTGACTTTTGAATTTTATAAGTTTTAGAATACAATTGTTGATTACATCACCTTTCTTTGTTGTTTGTTGGTTTCACACCTAGTTCTGTTATGGACTGATTCCCGGTTCACTAAACGATGGGCGTATCCTTTATGATCGGTGGCCACAAGGAGTAGAACACAATAGACTCTTGGGGATGCCTATTTATTGGGGTACATCAATGTTATCAATGAAGAAGTCCAGCATTGGGGTAAATCAATGTTATCAATGAAGAAGTCCAGCATTTCACATACTGTTTTCTCAGTAAATTTGAGATGACATGCTTACCTTTCTGATATATTGTTCTGAAGCTCTGATGATGCACATGGCCTTTATTAGCAAATGCCTCATGGATCAAGGATAGAAGTTTTCACTCTTGTGGAATCAAAGTTGAAAAATAAAATTTTGTTCGTTGTGTATGTGATGTAAAACGCTGCACTCAGCTTTATTCAAGCTATATAACGGCGGTCGAAATAATTGAGTCTTGACAGGGAATCCAGTGACTGACATCATGAGCATCGATTAACGCGATGTTTTTAAAAATCAACTGTTCTGACAGAACTGGATTGTGAAACTTCATGCAAATGTGTTTTTGGGAATCGAATCGACATGTCATTGGTACTTTCTGGCTCAATTTTATTTCTCTACATATATTGAAAACATAAAAAACTTCAGTGCAAGAAATACGAGGGTCGGTCAAAAAGTAGTCGGCCTAACTATATTCTCGATGTCCAATGTTTGAAAAGCTTCCATTTTAGTTTGTAGGAATCATTAGCAAAGCCGTATAAAAAACTCACATATATGGGTAATGTGATTAACGAGATATTAGTCATCACAACACATTGGGGTATAATATTTCTGGAAAAAATGCAGAAAATGAAAAACGATCCGTCATTTAGTACCTCTTGGATAATGGTTTGCCCTCAGATAATGTCATATAAAATATGTTAGTATAGTATTGGATGACTTCCCGTCATAATCAAGAGTCAAAGCTTTGGATTGCTTGATTCATATTTAGTCGGGTTCTGTTTCTTTTAAGGACGCCCCCATTTTAGTCTTTCAAAAACATTGTGTCCAGATATTCAAGCTGGCCCTGTTTACAATATACTGAGAGTTGACACTTGTGTGACCATTCAGTATTTACTTTGAACCTTTAGCATCATGTGTGAAAAAGTGAAAACATTAGAATAAGTTATGTCCTTATAATATCGTCGTCTGAAAGGGGGTGGGTAGTGTCTCCAAAACAAGCTGTTTCAGTAAACATGAAGGGGGAATCACTTTAACAAGCGAATGTACTTTCAAATTGCTTTTTTATGCACTTTAATATCTAAGTTTGATTCTAGCGGACGTCTACCTATCTCAAACACACAAAATGTTTCTTGCATATTTTGTTACCTGAAGTTTGTGGTGCATTTATTGCAGATTTTGCGCTTTTGGGGGGTACCAAGATAAAATTTCAAACAAAATGGGGATCGTAAGGCTGGAACGTAGCAAAACCAATTTGCTTGAGGTTGACAGATAATATGTAGAAAAATAAAACATAAAAACAGCTGCATTTGTATCATTTACTAGGTCAGGCCGACTTCTTTTTTACTGTCCCTCGTACACAGTCTTGACTGTCCTCAGAAAAAAGATTCTGTTTGGAGTAAAGGGAAAAAGGAGCTGAGACATTAATTGTATGTGTATGGATAACTGAAAATCAGTGATGACACCAGGTGTTTATGAAAAGGGTAAGTATGTCCTTCATTGATAGTCTTAAGTGTTATAGTTAATCTTGGGGACAGTTGTTTAGTGGTACATTTGGGGATACATAATAAATGTTATGTTGTTGACTATTTTTGAAAATGTATGTAATTTTCTTGTTCTTGGTTTGAACAGAACTTTATTTACACTCTGCGGCATTCGAGGTACATGTTTACATCATTATGTATAACTTACATTTGTTACATACATGTATGATACACAAAATGTTAATGTATGCATTAATGTATGTAGCAAGAATAAACTATGTTTGTACGTGCATTTAACCAGTTAAATTAACAATGTTACATTCATGCGTCTATTCTTTACCACATCAAACACACCGCGGTTCTCCCTTCTGCAACAATGTTCTTTTGTGTTTTTGTTTAGGTCATTAAGGCGCATGTAAATATCCATGTTAATGCAGTGTTAATGCAGTGTTGTAGATATACGTGTATTTTTTGACAAGTTTGCAATATTTGAGGTTATTTACAAAGAAATGTATGAACAACTATGAAATGATAATAAGAGACTATGTTCAGTTTCAAAACCACATTTAATTATCATGAGTTGATGTATCTAAATCGTTTTTTTTACGTCGCACTCAAATAATCTAATTCCCTTTTCCAGAAACATTTCCAACCTTGAATATGGCTTCTGATCTTTCATGAAAACATTTCTCTCTCTGTTTTCAGGATGCCAATGTTTTATTAAGATCCTTTTTTTAAAAGAAGATCGGTTCCAATGACTGAATAGTTTTAGTATGAAAATGGTTCTTTTCTTTGAAAAAAGGTTTTGCAATATTCTCAAGTTGAACATTGATCGATGACAGGGTCACCAAAGACGTTATGAATTCATTTTCAGGAGGGTATGGTTTAGAATTTCTCAACAACAGAAGACATGTGTTTTTCCTTATGACCAGTTCTCTGGACAGATATCAGCAGTCTGTTGTGTAGTGCCTCTATAATTACTGAAATAGCGAACCGAGCAGAAACCGGTGCGCTTGGAGAGAATCGGTTGTAAGATGGTAAAAAGAAATCGCTTTTCACCTTCCAGCAAGTGAGTTAGCAAATTTTCTGGATGCACAGCGCTACTACTTTAATGTGACAGTGAGATTCCTAATTTCAGATGGGTTTGTCCAATCAGGCCCCAATTAAAGTTTGAAACTGCCTTCTTCAGGAAATTCCCTAACGTAAATGTGAAATTAGATCCAACTGTAAACGCAAACCTATCTTATGACTGGCAAGTGGAATTTCTTGTGTGCAAATGGTTGAAGCGTTTCGTTGCTTGAAGCTGCGGGTGGTACGGGGTGTTGAGTTTCCCTCTTTTCCTAAAAAAGTTACTGGTTTAGTTTGATTGTTTGCAGACATGAAATCGGTTTAAAAGTGCGTTCAGTTTTGGATTTATCTTGGCTGGACAGCTGGTGCACTAGTTAGCGACATAGTAAACGTCCGACTTCATATAGTCTCATGAGTGAGTGAGTATAGTTTTACGCCGCTTTAAGCAATATTCCAGCAATATCACGGCGGGGAACACCAGAAATGGGTTTCACACATTGGACCCAATAAGGGAATCGAACTCGGTCTTCGGCGTGTCGAGCGAACGCTTTAACCACAAGGCTACCCCACCGCCGCTACTCTCAGTTGAAAATTGATGTTGAGCAGTGGATGATGAAAATCATCAAACATACTTAGGTATGGAAATAAATACTACAGGTAGCAGACACTGGAGTTTATTACAAACTAAGACAATATGTGTGGTTACAATTGGTGGTTTCATTAGCCATTAGTCGTGAAAAAGACAGGATGAAACCATAAAATGCAATACAGTTTTATACACTATATGCGACAATCGTTCAAACTACAATAATATTCAGTTCAGAAAAATGCTAAACATCGCAATAAATCTAAAACATTACTAATATAAAAGATTAATATACATCACAGTACTTTACAATGCTTTCTATTACAATACAATACAGTACAATTCAATATGTTTCGCTGTACAATGTATCACATAAGATTATAGAACGTTTTACGTCTTAATGCACTATCACACAAAGTCAAACTGTCGATAAATAAAGATTATTGTCGGTTGTGTTTTTGTATCGAACATATTATAGTCGGTAACTAACAGATTATTTTACAAGCTTATGTTATATAGGTGTGAGTGAGTGAGTGAGTTAATATTTAACGTCACATCGGCAATATTGCAGCCATATCTTATATAGGTGTGACACATGGACAAATGTTAAACAGGTTTCTTGGTTGGTGGGTTTGTTGTTGAACGCCGCACTCAGCAATATTCCAGCTATATGGCGGCGGTCTGTGAATAATCGAGTCTGGACAAGACAATCCAGTGATCAACAGCATGAACATCATTCTACGCAACTGGGCTTCGATGGCATGCGTCAACCAAATCAGCGAACCTGACCACCCGACCCTGTTTATCGCCTCTTACGACAAGCATGGGTTGCTGAAGACCAGTTCTAACCCGGATCGTCATGGGTAAAACGGTTTCTTTATCTTTTTAGGTCAATCCTAAGGTTTGTACAAATCCCTATTATTATGTAGTAAAACTTGAATTTGCAGCCACGAAACAGCCGAAAACAGGCAAAACAATACACACTCAACATACATATAACTTTGTTGAGCACACGAGAAGATCTGTTGAGCCTATGAGAGGGGTTTCTGATGGGTTTGAAAATCTGTTTATCATGCATGCATTCTAGCTGTTAGTAACGTGATTTAATGAATATTATATAGACATAAATTTCGCAAAAAGCCTCTTTCAGTTTATACACAAATGACTTCTCGAACACAAATACAGATATACACATCAGGAGAAACCTGTCTATCAAAGGGTAACACTGTTGAAAACCCACGCCAAATATCAGTACTTAAAGTAAAGTGGTAAATGACATTTAGTAAACTGAATGCCAGTCTGTTAAGGAATGTCAGACAGCGTACTGTAAATATAGCCACAAAGACAAACATGCTATTCTGGAAAACCTATATACGTACGCCAAAGGGTAACACTGATTTGATTTGATAGCCTTTTTGTGTTCATATTTGTTGAATTTACCTGCTAAAAGGTATCAGAGAACGAAGACGGCATGGAATCTGGAGAACCTTTGGGCTTCCTGTCTTTTTTCAAACTGATGAATTTCTATTTGACATCTGGGATTCCACAAAATGTCATGGTCTAGGGTGTCACGGTAGTCTCATGAAGAATGTAAGGAGATGTTGTTTCAGAAGGCAAATCAATTTCAACTCCCTTGCTATTGCAGGGAGAGGCCAATTTGCTCGATGGGACCATGTTTTCTTTCTTCAGTTTAGTTCCAAACACAGCCTCGGTGTACGATCTGCTTCCTGGGATTCTCTGGCAGTACTTTATTAACCCGCTAAAATGGAACAGGAGATTTAAGGCCAGCTTCTCATCGGATGACAAAATGTTACATCTGAAGGTCATCGGAGATAGTAAAGTTACTTCCTTATGATGCACCTGAGCGTTTTTATGAGTTATAACAAATGTCATATCTTTTGTTGCCAATGTCCATATAAACAGGATCGTTTAGCTTATATGAGGAATGTAACAGCCCCAGGATCTTCCTTTGATGAGGAACCCGTGAAGATCCGGGTTAGAATTGCTCTTCAGTAACCCATGATTGTCGTAATAGTCGACTAACGGGATCACGTGGTCTGGCTCGTTGATTTGGTTGACACATGGCATCGTATCCCACTATTACAGTCCGCCGCCACATAGCTGGAATATTGCTGAGTGCGGCGTTAAACAACAATCAATCAATCCTTTCATTAGGCGTATCCTCACATTGATCAGCAAAGATGACAAACAGTTTCGTGTTTAGATGTTTGGAAAACAGGAAGTGTCACTAAAACACAATTCGCTATTTAGGAAAGAGTGTTGTTTCCCTTGGAACAAAGTGGTACTCAAAATGGATTTACCTTTCAAACATCGACCTAGAAATTATGTAGTAAAGTTTCCACAGTTCTTTAAATCACACGTATGGTCTGATGTACTTACCTGATTTACACGCTGACAATACATTACATTAATTATGGTTTATAATCAGTCTAACCAGTCATTTTGTTCCCAGAAACAGTAAGAGTTGATTTACGCATTTCCAATAATGAATTATGTGAACGTCACTCGCAAGATATCATAGATTCCATAAATGACGAAATAATAACGTCAGCGTTTGAAGAACCTTGAATATCAAACCGCCACTTTGAGTTCAGCTCGATTAGATTATGTTTGGTATTTACTGAGATGATCACCGTTTATTGTTAACTTTGTAGTATTTTGTTTGTGGCAGTGGTTGTTTCTGCAGACTACGGGTGGTGGGGTAGCTCAGTGGGTAAAGCGTTCGCTTGTCGCTGGGTTCGATTCCCCACATGGGTACAATGAGTGAAGGCCATTTCTGGCATTCCCCGCCGTGGTAGTGCTAGACTATTGCAAAAAAGGACTTCTTACTGACTGTCGAATCTAGTGCTTCAATAATTATCAAAACAATGAATACGGGAGGGGTGTTGGCGGTTCCGATGATGATGTGATGATGATGATGATGATGATGATGATGATGATGATGATGATGATGATGACCATCCTGATGATAATATTATCAATTATCATATCGAGCTTTACGAGTTCATGTTTACCCATATTGTGTATATATATAAATTACTGGTTTTATTACAACCAACCAGTTATTACAACTCGAAAAAGGATCTTTCCTTGGAACACAGTCGCCATTAAAGCCAAGACATACTTGCTTCTGAGACTGACACAACTATTACGGATTCATCCCAGAGGACATTTTCCGGCTGGTGTTAATACTGTCCTTCTGTTTCAAAAGAAAATCGTCATTGAATCTCACTGGAACTAACAAAACAAATATTATGTTAGCCAAAGTAGGCAGATTAAGAAAACGTAATGCAATGTAATCCCATTTGTCAATAAACCATGTTATTGTTTGCTCGACACCGTTTTTATTTTTCACATGGCTACTAAAAAGAGAATTTGAGCTTCAATAATATTGGCCTGTAATGGTTTGGAAGAATCCTTTAAAAAATCAGTTAATAGGATGAAACTGTGACCGATTTTTAACTGTCAGTGACTATCAGCCAATCTGTCAAATGTGAAAAAGAGATATTGATTTTGCCGAATGTAATTCGTAATAATATATAGAACCTAAATAAGACTCTCTTGCGGATGAGGATGTACCGTAAAATATCAGAGACAACCACATATATTTTGCTTAATGCGTCCGGTTTCTTATTCCAATAAATACATAAAATATATAAAATTCTGAAACAGATTAGGGCTAAGAAATTAAAGAAATGGGAATTGAGAAATAAACTAGACAAGGGACAAAGGTGGTCCACTAACAAGACGTTGTCAGATCACACACAGAGTTGCCTTCCCAAGATGTCAATGTCAGACGCTCGCAGGTTCGAATCCAGGACTCACGTTACGGGTCCTTAAATGTAGTGCATCAGTAGATTTTATTCCAATAAATACATAACATATATAATGGGGCTGGCCAGAAAAGAAATACCAATTAAAATTAAACTAGATAATTTGCAAAGGAGCTCCAGTAACAAATTGTTGTCAGATCACACACAGATGTGCGTTTCCATGATTTCAAGATCAAACTCTGGCGGGTTCGAATCTCGGACTCACGTTACGGGTCCTTAAATTTAGTTCCTCAATACTTTTGGAAAATAGCAGGACCAATCTAAACCCTGTTTGGTCACTACCTATACACTCGAGAGTTTCCACAAAGTGTTAATCATATATGCATTGTTATTCCATCGTATACTGTCCCCGATCATGTACTCATCTTTTAGGAGGATCAGCAAACAAAATGCACTCACCGAAACACATGTAGCTAATACAGTGAAGCCACAATATATCTGAAAATAGTTTTTCACACTTAAGATCGAAAATATCCAATGAGAATTTCCAAAGCGGTCCTCAGTTTTGATTGAGAGACCAGCGATTGCCCTAATACCAGATTTACCTCCACAGCAGGACTCTCATCAACATTCACAGATAATTGTTCAAATAGCAAACGTCAAAAAAGACGATCGTGGAAAGAATTCCTCACAGACTGTAAAGGAAAAATGTTCCACTTTTGATCCTGAGGTTGTGGACACAGACACCACAGACCGTGCGGGTGCATTTAATATCAAGGGATGATTTTGTTCTATCGCTGCTTTTTAGGGATAATCTTCTGTCCAATTTGTCGGTGCCAAAAGTGCAAACATTTCGATCCACCGGCACCGTAGCTGGATACGACAGCACGACACCAGTAAAATTGGCTTGCTACTATTGAGATCAGTCTTATAACTCTTGACATTGTTCCCCAAGAAGAGTCTTGAAATGACTTATGTATCTAATCTGACAATGCCTAACAGTTATTACACATCAGTTGAGGACCGAGATAAGAAGAAAATCTTCATTTCCATGCTCGTAAGTACAGACATAAAGACGACAAAACCCCTTTCTTATTCATGAGAAAATAAAAAGTACAGCCAATTCTACGTGGACGTCAAAAACTATCCACTTTGGGAAACAACTCAACTAAAAAATGAGATAAAGTGTAATGACAGCCAATCCAAAATGTCCACAAACAAAGAGCCTCCTTTCTAAAATGTGTATATGGATCTCACTGGATTGAGTTCATATACAGATGAAATATTGATGATAAGCCCAGCAGAATGTCCGTTTTAAGGAAAATGCTAAGCACGTTTCTGGAAATAACGAAATACAAGTTTTCAACATTTTGTTATATAAAAGACTAGTTTTTATATTGCGAAGGTGCTCTTGGGCTGAGGAGCATCCACACAGCATTCAAATGTTCTAAAAAGACATTTTCATATTCGCTCAGGACGTTTGTTTTTCAGAAAAAAACAATAACAAAAATCAAGTCTCGTGGTAAAATTGCCTAGGTAGCGTTATACTCTATTCAAATTTAAATGAATGACGCTAGATATTTAGATATAAGTTATTTACTCAAGGTTAAACCTGAGTAAACTGGCCCGGTCAAGTCATAGGTGATGGTATACATTCCAATAATTTAATTAAATACAAGACGTTGCTAGTTAACATGACACAACATAATGTGCGATGCTATCCCACACCATGACCATTTCGTAGATATTTCACAGCTACGTTCTTAATGACACGTACGTTAATATATCAGAAGATCAACGCTTCCCGTAATTGCGAACATCTAAGTTGTCATATGACTATGCTTTAGTGATCTATTCATTCAATTGGCTCTTTCAGTTTGCCTCTTACGGTCCGATAGATAATCGGGAAAAATTATTCCCTGGTACGTGTCAGTGCTTCTAATGCTGACGTTAGACTGATATATAGGTACGTTGGTTAAGATGCATGTTTTTTTTCTGTAAGAACAGTTCATGACTATAAGAAAAGCAGAGAAAGGGCAGCTCCCTTCCATATTTTAATGATAGATATGGCACAATACTTAAAATCTGTTTTGGCTCAAACTAATACCTGTTACAAGCATTGAGCTGATCCTCTATCAGACAACATGGCATGTATGTGATGAAACAAAAACGTTTATTTGTAACCTGGGAACGTTGTACAGTCACTAGAGTGCACCCTCCACGTGCCTGTACGCCATCTCCGGATCGTGGCGCGTGCACAAATTGCTCTTGTGAAAATTAGTGGATTTCCTTTTGACAGACACATTTCAAAGATAAAGATCGGTTTTTTTCTCTCACGTCAAAATGCATGTTACAATTCGCCTTTGGCTCATTGATCGATGACAGGGTCTCAAAAGAGGTCCTCAATTCAATTTCAGGAGGGTAAACTATAGAATTTCTCAACAGCAAAAGAAATGTTTCTTTCCGTTTGACTGGTTCTCTGACAAGCTAGCAGCATTTTGTAGAACATCATCGATAATTGTTGAAACAGCCAACTTGTCTGAAAAAGGAGAGCTTGGAGAGAATCGGTAATAGGGTGTAAAGAAGAAATCGTTTTTCGCCTTCATCAAGGGAGTTGGAAACCTCTCCATGGGAACTATAGTTACAGTGTCAGCTGACCTTGCCAAATGAGGGCTCCAGTAAAAGGTTAATGCAGCGTTTCGAAGGAAATCCCCTTGCCTCATTCAACTGGTTCCCAAAACCTTAATGTAACTATATTGAGCTTAATCACATATGTTAAGAAATCCCCGAGCCTACTTTCACTATTTAACCCGAATCTGACATTGAATCTGATATCAAATACACTTTCCATATCCATAGGAAGTCTCGATTGCACAATTCTGATTATATCATGAGCTTGTGTTTAGAATCACTATCAAATAGTGATTATACCCGGTGTTCGCGAAATGGTGAGCGAAAACTGCCTCACAGGTACCACCCAACATAAACAAGTGCAAAGGCTAGTCAACTGTTCACCTGAAAATATACAGGGAACGTATGGTACAAGTCAATGAAAGGAATGCATCAGACATAATTTTTGCCAATGGTTAATTAAAATCTTAAATGTTCTCCACATGTCTACAAAGGCATGTTTTAAAAGCTTTACAGAGGCCTTGAATGTTGGAAGAATAAGATTCCTTTGGCTAACCCTTGTAGTGACAGGCTAGAACTGAAGCCGAATTTCATGAGTGAATAAAAGTTGGTCGGTTCCCGGTTCCTGATTTTGGCCTTGGCTTGTCCTGTTTATGTCAATCGGTGTATTTGTTGAGAGCGAATGTTCACAGACGCAAGAGAAAGTCTTAGATTTTCTATTTTGACGGTTGAAAAATGAAGAGGTGTTCATGGAGCGTATGGAATATTCTTCATTCATGCTCGGGTGTGAAAAATAAGTACCACAGGGAACAACCTTTGTGATTACAAAACTGAGACAATAATGGGGTCACTGTCAGCTGGTTTTATTGACTGACTAGTCTCGTGTAGTCATGTGACAGGAACGGAAAAGCCAGCAAATCTAATGAGGATAAATTGCAAAGTAATCGTACAAACTACAATACAGTTCATCTCATGACAATGCAATATATCTCGATACATCCCAGTACAACAATATACAAGGCAATACAACACCTCATTTTTACTGAATCACAAAACATCATATCAGACTACACATTTCACATAACATCGTAATACATTGCATTGTACTACAGAGCGATGTACATTACAGTAGCACGCAATTCAGTTCAAGTGGATGTGCATAGTAATATGAATATCTTGATCAGGATACATGTAACGTAATTATCATAACCCATGAATAGCAAAAGGTATTTGACGACATGTCTTTATCTCGGGTGTAATACTCATCAAATCCCATGAGTCGAATCGCTGGGGACCAAGTAATAAATTCGACTTATCGATGTATTCGAGACATAAGTATGTCTATGAGGGTAGAAAAAAGATGCTCCAGTCCTAATTCTTCCGCCTAAGCATTTGTTTATCTGATGATTTCCATATCACTAATTCGGACACCTGATCAATTCCAGTCTGATTAGCACAGACAGTGATTTCCTTAAAATCACTAATCTGCCTTTTGAACTCACCCGTCAATGGCGGAAAGGTGTGAGCCGCGCTGGTTTGTTAATTGGGTCAGTTTGCTACACCAATCAACTTCTCATTGACTGACTTCGGCTTATGTATACAAGATTGCTGTTGTTTGAATCTCATGGGACCAAATTTCCTTCTCGAGTCATCGTGTGTATTTATGAGACGAATTCGTGTAACCGGTATTCAAATGATGACAACTTTAACGGGGAATGGTCGGGACCGACAGGTACTTCGAGTTATGCATAATATTCGAGACACCGGCATTCGACTCATCGGGATTTGACTGTAGCTGTTATGCGTAAACAGACGGTAAACATGTCTTAATCCGATGAACCTTTTTCCTAAATAATCTCATTATGTTTTTGTGTCATCCTTGGACATTGTATGTGGATAGAATTTGTACACTTCACCATTCAAAGTTGCGACCAAGACAGTTTACAGAATGAGCCAGCAACAGGCAACACCATATACGAGTACTTGGAATGTTAGGCAATGCTTTATTCAGCATATTGGAATAGGATCTGTGTTGCCTTTGAAAGGGGTTCCTGGTGGATGACATAATTTGCGTTTTTCTCTGATAGCCATCTTATCCATTAAGTATTCTTAGTTTGCACATGTTCTTATCAATCATATATATTATTATTCTTGTTAGTAAAGCGACTTTCAGAAATTTAAATAAATTGTTTTCTTCTCTACCAACAGACGTCCCTCGCCGTATTAACACAAAAAGAACATCAGTTCAATTCAAGGGGAAGCCGAGAGTCTGCCATCCATTCCGACATGCACCCTTTTTGTCCTCTTTTTACTTCACCTTCTCCTCCTCCTGGCAATGAGAAACTAAACTAGATCCATGCCTGGTGTCACCACTGATTTTCGGTACTTCATTCATATGACTTTCATAGCTGTTTTTGTCCTTCACATCAAATTGAACTTGTTCCTTAATACTGTATTTTCTTCTGCATTGATGTATATTTTTAAGTAAAGTATTCTTCATACAATCTGTCCTGTAGAAGTGCCCTTGTTCATTACCCACCACATGTATTATAACCCCCACTCTCTACACACATACACACACGCACGCGCCCACCACCTCATCTAGACTTCCACCGTGCTCCGTCTACAAACATTAGGGCAAGCAATTATTCATATTATACATCCTGGCCATTCTATTACTCTCCGTGGAACTGACCAATCAGACGTCCAAGCATGTCTGTCCATTGGGGTGATGGTATCGTGACAGGGCAAGCGACATTCATCATTCTCACGAGAAGATTAAACATCTGCCCAGTTCTGTTACCTCGTTTCGACTGACCGATGCAAAGGTCAGCTTAGTGTTGACCGTCTGTCATAATGTTCTGATATCTTGACATAACTTTTCAATCATGTCTGGGACCAATGCCATTTTGAGCATGCGATAAGAAAGCCATCGATTGTCACCTCAACGTCCAGTGTGTATGTGGATCGGTGGGGTAGCCTAGTGGTTAAAGCGTTCGTTCGTCACGACGAGGACCCGGGTTCGATTCCCACATGGGTTCAATGTGTGAAGCCCATTTCTGGTGTCCCCCGTCGTGATATTGCTGGAATATTGCTAAAAACTGCGTAACACTAACTCACTCACTCTAGTATATAAGTCGAATCTCCACTCTGCGTCAAAGTTTGTATTGCACATGCCATTCTTAATGTTTAATGTCACACTTTAAGAATAAGAAATACCAAAAAACCCACTATATTGTGAAATATTTCATATACCGAACATGAGCTTTACATGAACAGGATAACGTGAGAAACACTTACCCGATCGGAAGAACGTGCTGCCTCGAGAATGGTGACTGCGTGGAATCCTTTGGGGTTCTTTTGGTTTTATAAGCTCATGCATTTCAATTTAACGTCGCTTCGCTTGGCTTCCAGAACATTGCATGGTCTTGTATGTCACGGTCTTTTCATAGACTAGTATGACTGCGTACGAAAATGTGTGAAAATTACAGATGATAAATCGATATGACTGTGAAAGAATGGTTTTCAAAGTGCGTAAAGGTGAAGAAGATGGACTTGTATGACTGTGTAATAAACCAGTATAACAGTATGAGAAGGGTTGTGAAAGTGGGAATAACTATGTCAGAAGGATTGTGAATGTGTTTGAGCACTGAAGGAGGATTTGTTTCACTTTGAGATGTGAGAACACATGGGTGATATGACTGTGAGAAGAGTTGCGAAAGTTGTGAACAAAGGTGGAAATCGATTTACGTGACAGTAACATCCGTAACTATTCAAGATATCACAAAAGAGTCAGAGGCTATTCGTGCTTGAGATATAGACTGCAGACTTTCAAAGTGACATAACATAGTGCGTAATGTAAAAAAATTATGACAAAGCGACGACCTGTGACTACAATCTAACCATTTAATTTTGGATTTTGGCCAATATTGTCTTGGTTGACATCTTCAGTCGTGATGATATTCCACTTTCTGACATGCTAGAAAATCATGTTCTTTCTGGTCAGTTGTTTTAATGCATTTGATATTTCTGAAGCAAATGTGTTAAGGATGGAGCAAACAATAGATCATTACGTGTACAACATGTCTAAACAATTAGTAAGGGCGTCAGAATGATGAATGACGTTGGCCAGAAACGGTGACTCTTCAGATATTAATGTTACATTTATTCACGCTAGTCGTTAACAAAATATAATTACTATGGCTTGTACCTTTCAATTTATTCTTGTCACTTTGTGTCTTTGGATCATCCGTCAGTGGCAAAAAGGGTTAGAATCAGCTCTGTAATTGACGTGCAAATGCGTCGACAGGGACATATTGAAGTTTGTGATGAAAATAGATGGGAACATATCACCATTATATCAATTAGATATACCATTAGATCGATTTGCTGGCAGTTACTATTCCAGTTTTAAGTTAAAATAATAGCATATTACATTGATTTGATTATAAAGAATACATTTCCTAACAAAAAAACTGGTACGCAAGTTTCATGTTTTCATATTGAAACCAACGATTCTCATTATTAACAAATACTGGTAACTGATCAGTCGCAGGGAATCGAAGTTAAGGAATGGAAACATTTTATGTCCAGGTTTCTATTTCCGATCCACAAAGCGTTCATAACGTTACGTCCTGTCGTAACTCTAGAGTCGTAGCACTAGGAACGCTTTGTCGACCAGGACCAAGCTTCCTGTGTCCGATCCATCAATTCCAATCATGATGTCATTGTTTTGTGCAAACACAAGGTAACCAAACTTTCTGCACGGAAAAATGTTGAGTGTCCTATGTGATTCCATCTCTATCATAACCGAATTTCTATCAAAGGCTCAGCGCATCATGTCCCACCGGTTTATGGTTTGTGGTTTATGTTGTAGTAGAGGATGGTGATACATTTATGGAACCCTGCAAAATAAATCTTTTATGGAACTTTACAATTCAGTACAAAGGAGTCAAGCCACATGTTGGCAGTACCGACATGTTATTTCGGTATTAAATTCTAAAACCTTGTGTGTTTGAAGCATTCTGTTTGGGCAACTTGCAGCCGAATAGTTTGGCTAGCGGATCAGATTTGTGTCCTTCTTAGGATCTGCAGATCGAAGGACATTGATTGATTGCCATACATCATCTGCCAGCACCATAATGAATAAACATGTACGGATAGCCAACAGTACTAATTAAATAGTGAAATACGCTGAAAGCTACGATAGCCATAAACCCTAGGTAAAACTGTCATCAATGACACATCAAATATATGTATGTAGATGTAACCAATCATGCTTAACGTTATGCTTATCTTTCACTGTTTAGCGAACACCTGTTATATTTGATTTCAGAAGTGGATTTCCCTTTACACTACAAGGAAGTTGCTATACTCTTGCACTGACGTTATATCCAAAGTAATCATAGGATCATCAATATAGTCCACTTAAAATGTGAGTAAATGCATTTTGAAACCTGTATTCACCTATTTCGCTTTTTTAGGAACTAAGACTGCTTTCATTTAAGATTTAATTTTTTTAAATATGAAAAGGTGTAACCTTAAATCAACCTTCTCAAAGACCTTACCAACAATTCAAAATATAAACAAATTCATTACATTTTTCCTCTGTTGAATTCCCAAGTATATAATGCTGTAATATGTTTAGGGTTCGAATGTAATACGTCAGTTTTATTGTGACCATATGATATCCTTTAAGCTTTCACATCGGGAGTATGAGGGAAATTACTTTATAAAAAGGAAACCGTGTAACTGAAATGAAATGACGTTGTAAAAACAAACAAACCACAGTCCTGCCCGGAAGCACAGTAAACAATGTTCCATTCCTAGAAAAGATTCTTAGGGAAACACTTATGCCAAATTCCATTATCAACAGCTGGTGGTGGCCAGTGTAACCTGAATCCAATTCCTTATGGTGTAGCCAATTCAGCGAATCGAATTCACGTTTTAAGAAAATAATTATTTTCCACCTTCATAATGGCTATGGAAACTATTTTGATGGGCCTTTCAATGGTTAGAACTGAAACAGATATATTCTGAAAAATTTAGGAAAAGGTTCCATATTTCTTCAATCAAAACGCGTACTTCGACACTTCACTTCTACATTGAGCGATGAGTGATCCAAAGAGGTTCGCAATTCAATTTTAGGAGGGCAAAGTATAGAATTTCTCTCCTAGAGAAGAATTATTTTTCCCTTATAAATAGTTCGTTAACAAGCTATCAGCATTCTATACTGCAGCGCGTTGATAACTGTCAAAATACCAAACCATGTTAGAAAAAGGTCGAGCGAGAAGTCGAAAGAGGGTATTGAAGAGGAATCGGATTTTACTTTGCAAGCCATGAGTGTTCGGAAAATTTCAATGGGTGCCAGGCTAATGTGGTGATGTGTTTTAAATATTTTCGCCCTTTTGTGGTATGAGGTCATTCAAAACAGATGTTTAATATCTTATTTAGTAAATGTGGGAACGGTGAATACCCAGCTACTTTATAACGCTGTAAGTTGATTCTTTTGAGAAACACCCACAGATCTGGAAACAGAATTATCTTACGTTAGATTATAACGTGTGGTTACAGTTCAGAAATTACCAAAGTCTTGTGAGTCCCTTTAAACCAGCAAAAATAGAACACCGACAAGTCTATAATGTTCAATTATATACTGAATAAACAATAAACAAGGTTACAATGAATGACAGTACAGATTTCAAAAGTACAATACAATTGAGTCATAAATTCAAAATGTGTGGTCACAGATCTAAAGTATTAACACACCAAAGTTTTGATGTTTCTGGTAAACAGCAGGGGCGGACACAGCTTTTTCACAAGAGTTTCATTTAATAAACTTTCACTCTCTCTCTCTAACACTCCGCACACACACACACACACACACACACACACACACACACACACACACACACACACACACACACACACACACACACACACACACACACACACACACACCAAACTCGTGATCCGCCTATGAGCAGATGCACTGATTGTAGGTTGTTGACAGCTGTTGAAAGTTCAACATAGACGAGGCCAGTTGAACGGTTGGTCTTGGAACGCTGATGTTAGCATACAGATAATTCAAAGTAGTAGCGCCCATCGTACACCTCAACAACCATCTCTTATATACCTATTATACACTTCTGGATATTTCCAACAAAATCTACGCCAAACCACATTCGTTTAGAAATTACCCGAATCCCACTGTCTTCCGCCGGAAGCAACACAAACAGAGTAACTCCAGCTTACTCTTAACAGGTGAAAATACACAGCCCAAGTTCAAAGTGTGAGTTCAAATCCACACTCAGCGCTTTCAACTTTTGTGACCCATAATAACTAAAAGTTAATTAATGTGACATAATTAACAATAAACACATCCCCATAACATGTGATGAGTAAATTGGGTCAGCGTTTGGAGCTTAAAACAATTATTCCTGCTGGGTGACCATATTTGCATTGCATCGTGATCAGGTCATCTGATTGTTATCAGTGTCCTTTAATACTATATATATTTCTATGTGTCAGTAAAGTGACGAATGAGAATTAGGTGTTCCTTTTCCCGACTGTGATATACAGTGATATACAAGACCGCCGCCATATAGCTGCAACATTGCCGAGTGCTGCGTAAAACTAAACTTACTCACTCACTACCAGTATACCATCCTTACACTTAGAAATCAGCGGCTTGTGAAACTGGCCGATAATGGCGGCGTGGTAGTCTTGTTGTTACAGCGTTTAGCGAAGGCCCGGTTTTAATTCCTGTTGCTGAAGCCCATTTCTTGTGACGCCCGTCATGACATTGCTGGAATATTGCTAAAGGTCCGTTAAGCCATACCCACTCACTCTGTTTGTCCACAAGTCCAACGCAAACGAACAAGGACCCTATACTCTCACGCACACCACTTCCTTCTACTCACGTTAGCGAAAACAATTTCTCAGCATTACATCCTGTCTGTAAGTGACCATTCCATTCCCTCAACTGACCAATCAGACGTCAAAGTGTGCCTATCCGTGTCCTGGATGACCATTATCGGAGGCGCTGATGTTGTCTAGATAGGGCAGACGACATCCATTATTTTTCACCGAGAAGATTAGAAAGTTGTCAACTCTGGCCATGCGTGAATTATTTCTAGACTGACCGATCAATAGGTCATCATAGCCTTGACCATCTGGTATATATTCTTCGTACCTTGGCATGTCTTTTCAATCATGTCTGGCGATGGTGCCCTATCAAAATGTAAAGGGAAGGGTCCCTTATTTGCAGATACTGTCGTTCAAGGTTGCCTTAATTGCTGTTAGTTGTATGACTAAAACTTCCAAACTAACAGAAAGAAATGTTTGCCGAGATAATATCTCTAGCAATCTATCATAATCGAAGACCTAACAAGAACAGGTTATGCTTACCCTCTTCACAAACGTCAGGTGTCATCACTAAAGTAACTTATCCATCATATAATTGTAATCACATTTGAGTTTTAGGCCACTGAGAATCTCCTTCGGTAGGTAACCGAAATGAATTATCTTCGACGTTGGCGTTTCAAATTTTTAATTATAAGGTCACTGCGTTCTGAAGGAAATAATGGTGATGGGTAAAACAGGAGGGTGATAGTGTACACAAGCGAGTCACATCGATTGAGTTGATATTATTCAAATAAGAAAGAAAATGATAAAATGATATTGTAAGGATCTATTGTTGACAACGTTTCTTGTCTGTTCCGTTTCCGAAGGAAATTTAGAATGATTATTCTTATGGATGTTAACTATGCCATTATATACTGGTCGTCAGTTTGAAAAGTTAAATATGTTTTGTCTATATACTACTGCTGTGGTGATTATAATGCCCAGTGATCATCGTGAGATGATCTTTACACCACTGTAACACTGACTGCATTCATTCATGTGTCCTTTTTGTATGTCAGAAAAGTATGGGTCTCTGAATTTGTCTGCACCATACCAACGTTCGTTAATTTCACCGATGTCATCACATTAATATGTTCAGGATCCAGTTTAAACTCTTATGCCTTGTTTTCCGCTGTCTCACTGGAACTGCACCTTCTTATCTATCAATCTTCTAACCGTGTACACGCCTTCCCGATCTCTCCGTCCACAGGAAAAGAACTTGCTTGTTGTTCCCAAAGTAAAGGCAGTGATGTATGGAAAGAGGTCCTTTGTCCATGCAGGATCTATAGCCTGGAACAGTCTCCCGCAGAGTCTCAGAGACTGTTGTGACTTTAATTCTTTTAGATCCAATCTAAAACACACATGTTCAACATAGCCTTTGAACTGTAGATCTTTACCATCAATCTCATCTTTATCTTGTGCGCTTTGAGCATGCTTTTGCATGTATATATGCGCGTAACAAATATGCTATTACATTAAGATTATGCTAATTCCCCTCATTCTCTCACTGACTCATACATTCATTCACTAAAATACTGAGCCATACACACCTCCATCAAAGTAGATGGGTCTTTTTCAATGAGTTCACGTTTATTTTATATTTTCTGCATTCATGCCCTGGTCATATTACCTTTGACCAGCGTCAGAGAATGTTTCAAAAGTGCCTTCAAACTGGGAATGATTAAAAACTATTCGGGATCAGGGCTTAGCATAGATCCACAGTAGCTAAAGCTGGCCACAAGATGAGACTTTTCATGTTTTCTGATCTTCAAATGTAATATTGCTGAAATAAAGCTAAGGGGGCCTAAAACAAACCAAACTCTGAAACCCTGTAGAAGCAGTCTGCTATTTTATCATGCAGCCATGTAATGTATAGCTCTATCCCTCAACGACATGATATAGACATATTCTTCTTAAATGGTATCTCCAAGACATGCATCACACGCATATTTTCCAGGCTTAACAAGATAGTGTCGTGTCGGTTTATTTTTAAACGAGCCATCAAGGCTGAGAACTATCTTTGGGCTTATCAGGAGAATCTGACTAAATGATACTGAAATGTATAAAACATATGTAAGATAATCAATGCCTTTAGTACGAATTGATCTCAGATCAGCGCGACCTGGCCAGCGGTGCTTCGGGGCACGTTTCTGTAAACATCGTTTCTTCTTCATGTTGTGATTGAGGTTGCAAATTCCCTTTTCCTTTTTCTCATCAACAAAAATGAAAGCCGTCTATGACTCTAGGATATCCAATTTATTTAGCAGATGATCTGTGAAACTATGTTTATTTAATGAGAACCTGTAATGACTTATGAATTAACTGAGAAAATGAGATCGTGTTTTAAGCCTCTGAAAGCATTGATCAGGAATATGTCGGACACCAGAACTGACCTTCACTCAAAGGACCTGTGCCTGAAATCAAACCCGGCTATTCAGTGTGACGAGCTGGCAACTTCAGTAGGCTACCCTCCAGACCAAGGTATCACTTGAATGTTGTTTTCGGAACTAAGACTGCATTATTCGTGATATTTCGTAAAAGTCTGAAAAATACTTTAATTTTAGCTTTAATGAATCGCAAAACCTAAAATGAAACTTCTCAAAGTCCCTACCATTCTGTACAAACTATAAAATAACAAATTTCATTCCAAGCATGATGCTGTAATAAGTTTACGGTTCGTATGTTACTCCTTCTAATGACAACTTGTTCGTATAGCTTTCGTATAAGTGTGTGCTATGTGAGTATTAATTGAACGATATTGAGTTCGGGTAGGCGTCTAGCCTGCTTTCAGAATGAGTTCAGTGATGTGAAGGCATGGGATGATGATCTCTGTGTGATGGATTCTGTCTCTTTTGCCCCAAATAGTGGACCAACTGGACATTCATTTAATTGACTAATTACTCCGTCAATCCATAATAGAATGGTATAAGAAATGACTTTCATTTGTCCAGTTCAGTGCCATTTCTGTCGCAAATACAGAAACTTTGCACATTCTTTTTCAGTTACCTCGTCAGTTATATTGAGGAAATACGTTATCCCTTTAAGCCTCTACATCGGGTGCATGAGGGAAATTACTTTATACAAAAAGGAAACCTTGTAACCAAAATGAAATGATGTTGTAAAACAAACAGATAACAATCCTGTCCGGAAGCATCAGAATACAATGTTTAATTCCAAGAAATGATTGCAACTTCTTTCGGAATCACTTTAGGCAAAATTCCATTATCAACAGCTGGTGGTGACCAATAAAAACCTGAATCTAAATATTTGCGGTAATGCCAATTCAAAGAAACGAATTCACGTTTAAGAAAATAATTATTTTCCACCTTCATAATGGCTTTTGAAACTATTTTGAAAGACCTTACAGTAGTTAAGAATCTGGATTTCATAAACAGACATATTTTTGAAAAATGTAAGAAAAAAATCCCTTAGTTCTACACTCCACTGGAACATAGAGCGATGATGACACCTCTCCAAAGAGTTTCGCTATTCAATTCCAGGATGACAAAAGTACAGAATTTCTCTGCAAGAGAAGAAATGTTATTTTCCTAATAACGAGTTCGTTAACAAGCTATCAGCATTCCGTATTGCAGCTCGTTGAAAAGCTGTCAAAATAACCAACCTTGGTAGAAAAAGGTCGAGCGGAGAGAAACTGTAAGAGGGTGTTGAAAAGGAATCGGTTTTACTTTGCATGCCATAAGTGTTGGGAAAATCTCAATGGATGTCAGGTTAATATGGTTGTGCGTTTTAGAGTGTTAACTAATTTCGCCCTTTTGTGGTATGAGGCGATTCAAAACAGATGTTTTAGGTGTATTTTAGTAAATGTGGGGAACCACTGAATGAAGAGCACTGAATATAATCCTCTCAGAAAATTTACAACGCTGTAAATTGATTGTGAAAAACAGACATATAAATCTGGAAACATAAACTTAAGTAATGGACAATAACGTGGTAAGCAAATAGCATGGGGGGACGGTTTGAAGCTAAAAACGGGGATTCCTGTTGGTCGACCATATTTGCATATTTTATCGCTCGTGCTCAGGCCATCTAACCGTTGTCAGATTCCTTTATTACTACATATCTTGCGCACAGTATTACTTGTAAGAAGCATGCATCAGAGCTGTTCCAGTCAAAGGATCTTTTAAGAGTGTACTATATACGTAGTAACTACGTTGTTTGAAAGATAATAACAAACTGTTAAGCGCCAAGTGTAATGCCTGATCTGTTGAAGATGAATTTCATTTCTTTCTGTTATGTCCTTATTATAAGACATGTGGAAAACTGTTTGTACACCATATAATTAAAATGAATAAAAGTCCCATGATGAATTTGTCTCATTAATGTCAATAACATATTCTGTTCGTATGAAGAAGATATCACCATTCCTCCAAAGAAATGTTTTATGTTAAGTTGTCTTGCATTGTATATCATTGTATCCTGCGCACTGTGTCATGATTGTTGTATCTTAGCACTATGGGCCATGAGGCCTCAAATGCAAATAAAACTTGTCACTTAATTGTCTCGTGTCACTTTATTACTATGTATATTTCTCTGTGTCAGTAAAGTGACGAATGAGAATTCGACATATACAAGACCGCCGCAATATAGCTGGAATATTGCTGAGTGCTGCGTAAAACTAAACTTGCTCACTCACTCGACGTGCACAATCCAAGTCAAAACATTGATTACACAACAGTCTCGTTTCATGTTGACTGGGTTCCGTCCTATTGCGCAACTTAGTGCAATAACCAGTCGAGAATTTCTAGACCAATTCATTTAACTGGATACATAAATATTAATCAGTATTATTTGATACATCTAAGCACTTGTATTGCAACACTACGCTGTTTATAATCCTTGCAAACACGTCGTGCAGCGTGATCTGTCGTACAGCGAGCATTGACAAACCAAAAACCTGGAAATCGTGAAAATCTCAAAACGAGGCTCTGCCGCTAGAAAAGTTTGCCATTCTGGTACGGACTTGATATGACATCAATCACATTGTGCGTTACCGAACGAGACTGAATAAGCGCAATCAATACATAACAGGTGTAACCAGTGAGCCAGATGCATTGTGAATCATTTTACGACCTCATCAAACAGGGGCAGTCTGTGACGTTTTAGTTAAGGTCATGCTGCCTACACCCCGCCATAAAATATAGAATTAGGTTGCTATTAAAGTTTAAACTTAAATTCATTTGTAAATACCATTTTCTTATGCAACAAGAAATTAGAAATTCAGTGTAACCATATTTCTTTGTGATGCCTATTTTCACTTTCACATGAGAAAATTCGGATCGGATGAAAAGTAGGTCATTGTCTGAATAGGTTAATGAGACTCATGTTTCGGTTTGCTTACACTTCGAAATCAGCAGCTTGTGAAACTGGCCGATAATGGCGGTGCGGTAGTCTTGTTGTTACAGCGTTTAGCGAAGACCCGGTTTCAATTCCTGTTCCTGAAGCCCATTTCTTGTGACGCCCGTCATGACATTGCTGGAATATTGCTAAAAGGTCCGTTAAGCCATACCCACTCACTCTGTTTGTCCACAAGTCCAACGCAAACGAACAAGGACCCTATACTCTCACGCACACCACTTCCTTCTACTCACGTTAGCGAAAACAATTACTCAGCATTACATCCCTGTCTGTAAGTGACCATTCCATTCCCCTCAACTGACCAATCAGACGTCAAAGTGTGCCCCTATCCGTGTCCTGGATGACCATTATCGGAGGCGCTGATGTTGTTGTCTAGATAGGACCAGACGACATCCATCATCTTTCATCGAAGATTAGAAAGTTGTCAACTTTGACCATGCGTGAATTAGTTCTCGACTGACCGATCAATAGAGTCATCAGAGTCTTGACCATCTGGTATATATTTCTCGTATCTTGGCAAAGCCTTTTCAATTATATCTGGGATGGTGCCTATCTAGAATGGCATGGGAAGTGTCCCATATTTGTAGATTACTCTGTCGTTGATGGGTGCCTTCACTGTGCATTTATATAAGTGTGGAGCGTCAGGGCGTAAGTGCAGTGAAGAAGTACCGATATGTTTTTCATATTTTGCTGAAACCATAAAAGAACTTTCCCCAGTAGGACACCATATCCAGACCCAATTTCTGAGTCAGTCCAACGAGGGTCTGAGAATGAAGAGACCGCTGAATCCGGAAAATTATTCTCTCTCTCTCTCTCTCTCTCTCTCTCTCTCTCTCTCTCTCTCTCTCTCTCTCTCTCTCTCTCTCTCTCTCTCTCTCTCTCTCTCTCTCTCTCTCTCTCTCTCTCTCTCTCTCTCTCTCTCTCTCTCTCTCGCTCTCTCGCTCTCGTATTTGCCTGCTGGATCTCTATGGACACAGTTCGAGACATTTGATCAATAAACCTTATCACTAGTATCTCTCAAGAGCAGCATATACATATATTTGCTTAAAAGGTACCTCGAAAACAGGCATCACACATTTCGTTCGAGGTTTAACAAGATAAATTCGTATCGGCTGGCTGTTTAATGAGCAAGTAAGGCTAGGAACAACCTTAGGGCTAATCCGGAGTATCTAACGAATTAATACTAAGATGTATAAAAAACATGTGAGATAATTGTGCACGACTCAATGCCTTAAGCGCGAATTGATCTCAAATCAGTATGACCTGGCCGGCAGTGCTTCGGGGCACGTTTCTGTATAGACCCTTTCTGCGGTGATTGAAGTTGCAAGTTCTCCTCTATTAGGAAATCATCAGCAGAATAAAATGCATTCTGTGAAACCAGGATATCCAATTTATTCAGCTGTGGATCAGGTGAAAATGTGAATATTTAATGAGAACCTGTAATGACTTAGGAATCAATTGAACGAGTTAGTCGTGTTTATAGCACTGATCAAGAAATATGTCGGACAACAAAACTGGGTTTCTCACATAGCACCGATGTGGAAAATCGAACCTGGCAAACACCTTAATCACTAGACTACCCTACTGCCTGAGTTATGATGTACATGTTAAAGTGCCTGTGTCTGTTACAGTGCATGGATCATATTTCAGTTTACTTCAACACTAACACACCTGAGTGAGTAAGTGAGTATGGTTTTACGCCGCTTTTAGCAATATTCCAGCAACATCACGGCGGGGGACACCAGGAATGGACTTCACACATTCTACCCATGTGGGGAATCGAACCGGGGTCTTCGGCGTGACGAACGAGCGCTCTAACCACTGTGCTACCCCACCGCCCCTAACACACCTGAAGCAAGACGAAATACTCACTTGTGATGTTCACCCAAGCTTGTTTTTTCCCCCTCCATTAAAGGGAAGCGGATCACATGTCAACAACCGACTTTCGTGGGTTCGGTATTCAGGAGTCGGTTAGCCCGAAATGAAAACACAGCCGAATCAGTTCATCATGACTTGAGGACAAATCCACTGCACTGTATATAATTACCCAAATACTCTGCAATGAGGACCCGTGAACCCGCTTTGAAATCGTTAGCAACACTTTGGTAACTCTCACGTCGCTTAGATCACAGTGGCCATTTTGACGTCGTGTTCTGGAATACTAAATAATAGGCTCTCTGCTTCGTTTGTGTGTAGTTCCAATCAGATTTGCACATTTACTAATGACGTGAATCCGTACTAATGCAGGTTAATGACGGACCCTCAGAGCATTGATGTTATCCAGCGTAGTCAATAAAACCAGTCATTTCCTAGAGCCCAGTCTCGCATGCTCGTAACGTCACCCTACGTAGTCATACGCGGTATATACGTAAATTCTTCGTGCACGTGACACTGCCATGAATAAAAACTAAACGGGTTCTGCCAGACACAGTGGCCCCAATTTAAAAAAAGGCCCATTTCACATATTTTCGACAATATTTTTGCCTATATTATGTTTTAGGACATAGCTTCCTATTGATGCAATAAAAGACCTATCCCCTTCGATTTGTCTGAAATCGATAATTGAAACTTCGAGGAGAACAGCTCCCAAACAGAGAACACTTGCCATATATGGAATGTAAACAATTGCTCCGCACATCGAAAACTGTCGAACGCGGTGTTGTCAGTGTTTGCCGAATTGGTTTCAATCACAACATGCGCGTATGTATTTGCGCCAGACATTAGCGTTATAATGTCTAGGACTGATCTCTGTCTCCAAAAGAGTTATATGGTATTCGTAAAGAGCGCTAGGAGAGAGAGGAGAGAGAGAGAGAGAGATCTAGATCGAGAGATCAGAGATCAGAGAGAGAGAGAGAGAGAGAGAGAGAGAGAGAGAGAGAGAGAGAGAGAGAGAGAGAGAGAGAGAGAGAGAGAGAGAGCAAATGCACCAGTACCAGAGAGACTCACACACTCACACATTTCTGCACGTCACTAAGTGTAATGACATTGTAGGCGGTTTTAACCTCTATAGCACCTAACTTTTCTAAATTGACATGCCGTTCAGGAAATGAAATTAAGTTCAAAACATCGTTTAACCCAATTCTAATCCACTCTTGCAGCTATTAATTTTCTTTCAACTCATGTGAGAAAATCGGAAGCTTGAGACGCGCAAGCACTATTACCAGTCTTCCTGGATACCCAAGTTGAATACATGGTGTCAGATACACGTCTTTGATCTGACTGCTGGAGAGACGAAGATCCGAGTTCGATTCCCACATTGACAGAATTTCTTGGACCCAGGTTGTGAAGCGTCCCTCTGTGACGTGCTAATGCTCAATTTTCAGTATAAATGAATAAATTACGTTGCCATAGAAACTAGTTATTCCGGTTCACTTGGAATGCTGCTTCTGTCGTGCGTCGGTGGTCAGGTAATTAGACGGTTGTGTAGCGTTTGCGTTAGGTTCGGATTCAATTCCCAATATAGGTAAAATTTGTGAAGCGGATATAATATATAAGTGGCATAATTTTGCAGGAATATTGATAAAAGCGGCAAAAATCTATACTTACTCCTTCATCAGGTGAATGCAAAACTAGGAAACAGACAGCCATATAAGTACATGTGAAACAACACAGAAATAAGATAACAAGGGAAGCCAGTAGTTAATTAAGCGCTAACATTGGACATGTGGATGGACAATGCATCTTACCACAAGGCTTATAGTGAGCACCTGACAATCTAGTCTTACAATGCATCATCACCCTTACTACAAGCACCACTTCTAACCGATGGACTTCACAAGGGCTTATAGTGAGCCCTGACAATCAGGTACAATGCATCATCACTTACTACAAGCACCACTTCTAACAGATGGCCTTCACAAGGGCTTATAGTGAGCCCTGACAATCAGGTACAATGCATCATCACTTACTACAAGCACCACTTCTAACAGCCCTGATCAAGGGACTTCACAAGGGCTTATAGTGAGCCCTGACAATCAGGTACAATACAATGCATCATCACTTACTACAAGCACCACTTCTAACAGATGGCCTTCACAAGGGTTTATAGTGAGCCCTGACAATCAGGTACAATGCATCATCACTTACTACAAGCACCACTTCTAACCGATGGCCTTCACAAGGGTTTATAGTGAGCCCTGACAATCAGGTACAATGCATCATCACTTACTACAAGCACCACTTCTAACCGATGGCCTTCACAAGGGTTTATAGTGAGCCCTGACAATCAGGTACAATGCATCATCACTTACTACAAGCACCACTTCTAACCGATGGCCTTCACAAGGGTTTATAGTGAGCCCTGACAATCAGGTACAATGCATCATCACTTACTACAAGCACCACTTCTAACCCATGGACTTCACAAGGGCTTATAGTGAGCCCTGACAATCAGGTACAATGCATCATCACTTACTACAAGCACCACTTCTAACAGATGGCCTTCACAAGGGCTTATAGTGAGCCCTGACAATCAGGTACAATGCATCATCACTTACTACAAGCACCACTTCTAACCGATGGCCTTCACAAGGGTTTATAGTGAGCCCTGACAATCAGGTACAATGCATCATCACTTACTACAAGCACCACTTCTAACCGATGGCCTTCACAAGGGCTTATAGTGAGCCCTGACAATCAGGTACAATGCATCACCTCTTTCTACAAGCACCACTTCTAACCGATGGCCTTCACAAGGGCTTATAGTGAGCCCTGACAATCAGGTACAATGTATCACCTCTTTCTACAAGCACCACTTCTAACCGATGGACTTCACAAGGGCTTATAGTGAGCCCTGACAATCAGGTACAATGCATCATCACTTACTACAAGCACCACTTCTAACATATGTACTTCACAAGGGCTTATAGTGAGCCCTGACAATCAGGTACAATGTATCACCTCTTTCTACAAGCACCACTTCTAACAGATTGGTCTTATAGGGCTTATAGAAATCCCTAGCTAATAGGACCGTCACATGAGAATATAATACGTACAACATTTTGGTACTTTCATTTAATATCGAGATAACCAAACATAAAATTGCAAATATATATGAAAAACTTAAAAGAGATGAAAGAATCTGCAAAATGAAAATCTAGAACTTCATTCGCAGTATGAATTTGTACGACGTTATGAACATGGAAGAATGCTATTCCAGGTCGACCTTTTATCCGCAAATTCGACGTGGGAATTGCAGACTTTGTCTGAATCATTCCATTTCAAATAATTAATTTTGGAATACGATTACCTGGAATTGGATCGTACCTTTTTAAGGTCTCAACAGTAATGTTCCTAGCCCAGTTTGTCGATTTCCTATATTCATGTTACAATTACCTCAACTGCCAATCTCATTACGAGGACAGTACGTCACGTGTAATCCTGAAATTTCATCAGTTTAACAATAATACATTTATTTAGATTTCCATTCTCTTCCTTGATCTCACGGATTTAGCCAGCAACGGAATTCTATCGCGCAATAATTATCAACGCTTCCATGCACGCAAGCACACAATGATAGATTCCTGAAATGTGCGCAATAGTGTATATTAACTCTTAATAGCGCGATGTTTTAAACTATATTCCAGCGAATTTAGAACAATCTGGTCAGTATTTGAACGTGCTTGAAACTCTGATTTGTGATCGTTTTAAACATGACATCTCCTTTCTCCAGATATATGTAATTAGACGTTTTGATTGGGAGTGAGTGACGTTGGTTTTTACGCAATATTTGCAATATTTCAGCAATATCACGCCGGGAGACACCAGACCTATTTTTTCCAACAGCCCTACATGTGGTTATAATGTTTTGATGTGATAGCAAAGTATTTGTGGCAGCTATTTCATAAAAATGACCTTTGACCTCTTGGGTGTCTAAAACTCATGGGAAAAATGAAAAAATAAATTGTCGCCTCTGTGTCTCTGTGTGAAGGAAAACAAAATTTGTTACAAAACATTTAGAAGTAATGAAGTGTTTCTTAGTCAAATATGTCAAAGTGTTGGCTATGGTATAAAGAATAGTTAGTATCTTGCACTTTTTAAAAAAACAAATGAATGTTTGTGTCTGAAAATTTCATTTTTCTGATCATAGTTAACTACCTTGCACCAAACTTTCTCATCAACTGTACAATTAGGTTTGTAAATGAAATATCAAATACATTTAGTGTTTACATTATTTACCTGATTATTTTGATGCATTTGATGACATTTACATACATAGTGTTCATTCATCATATATGTCATCCTCATCACTGTTATGACAGCTGTCATCTTCCTCATCGCAACCAGTCTCTATGTTTGCACAGGTTTGCAACTCGCACATGCTTGTGCAGCTTGGGAGTTTGCATGTTCTGGAGCATTTGCATGCTAAAAGCTGTAGGACAGCTTCAGGTTCAGGTAGACCACTCATCCACTCAACCGTAAGCACACTTTCATCGTCTCTCTCTTCAAGGATCCATCCTTTACCGACAGGTGATGGAATTCCAGGCTTGCATTCCATGACCATCTGCCACACATGAGCTTGGTAGCAGGCTCTCTGTGAGTGCCTGAATAAACAGTCTCTGCAAGGAGGAAGCTGATGGGATTCGAGTTCGCCCTTCCTCAGGAGGAACAACGTGTGGCGAGGATCGTTGACACTCTTGACGGATGATCCATACAGTGAACACGTGAAGTCTTCCAGGGCTTGAAATTGATCTTCTGTAAGCTCAGGATCCTTTCCAAGTTGTTTGAAGCAGTCTTTGTACTTCTTATTCTCCTTGAGGAGTCTGAGAGCAGACAGTTTTCCCTTTCCTGCAAATGAGCTGCTAGTGTCGCATCCTGTGTATGCATGACATGCATGTAGTGCTTTTGAGACGCTCTGACCGAGGCCCTGGGCTACACTTGAAACCTTGATGAGTCTTGTTCTGTTCTTTGTTTCTAGCTTCATGTACATATCTGCTTCAAGAGATGATTGGAAGGCAACACAAAGTAGAAATACATCTGTATCCTCGGCACAAATGATTATGTTCCCGTAGCCGTTGTTTGAAGCATGTCTGGCGTGGAGTAACAGCCGAGTGTCTGCTTCCTCTTGAGTGGATGTTAGTTCCTCGATCCTCTCTACACTGTTTAGGCCCAGCTTGATACATTCTTCTTCACAGGTGACAAGGAGGTCCTTGTCCATGACCTCATCTGTTCAAATTTGAATCATCTCAACATTCCCAGTTAGGGTTTTCACAGCAAATGGGAGCAGGATATGCTTAGGTGTCAGCTCTTTTCCTCCTGTAACAGTATAAACAAGATCTTGACCAGACGATTCAGTTAGAATCTTCGTCTTTTGGTGTGTGACATCAGCTTTCAAATCACATGTCAGAACAGTTGCAAAACAATTCCTTGACACATGTAGGAATGTACCTAGAAGGATTGTCCAAATCACACTGTTTTTGGGGCCATGGTAACTCCTCTTCAATATTCTTTATAGCTTTTCGAAGAAGTAGTGGTGTTTCCTGGAGGGCTTTCCTGCTGTTACTGTTTTCTCTTATGGCATTCAGTTCTTCTTTCATATTTTGATTTTCAATGGCAATTGCTTCAGTTGTCAATGTACTGGGAAAAAGTAGAAGTCTGGCATTATCATCTTGAAATATATGCAGGCTGTCACCAAATTCTGACTTGAGTTTCCTATGCAGATGCTTAGTTGTTGAAGTCTTGATATTCTGGCATCTTTTTTCCTCCATGTTGTTTCTCAGTCTGTTGGTTATCTCTGACATTTCTAATACAGTTGGATTCTGGAATACAGTGTTTCGTATATACATGAAAAGCTTACCGTATGCTGCTGTCAAAGCCTCGTCATAATTTTGCTCTTCTTCTGTGACTTTGGTGACTGAAGTTGAGTGAGTGAAGTCTATTATCCTCTCTTGTATAATATCTGTAGCAGCTCCTGTGGTAGTTCCCCTCTGCTGCAACAATATCCCGGCTTGTAGCTGCTTTGATTCTGGAATCCAATTTCCCAATGGCTTTTCTCCTCAGTGTGTTATCTGTTCTCAGCTGTGATGATTTTACCAATGGCTCCCTTGTGTTTGATCCTTTGATGTACTTATTTCTTGTGCAAAATAAACAAAGAGTTTCATATACAGCTGACGACTTGCTGTTATGCACAAATGTCTCCCCCTGGGCTCTGTTGCTGCTTGCCCATCTTCAGCCGTCATGAATTGTTTTAGGTCTCTTTCATTTGTGAGCCTGCTCCGGCAATGCCTGTGATAAAGAAGTGATGGAAATGTATCATCATCAGTTTGTTTTCCAATTTCCAAAATGGTTTCATTATGACGAAGCTTTGCGGCCCTCAGCAGTGTTTTCCAAGATGATATGTATCATCAGATGCCTTTTCACATATTATACAAGTATACTTTTTTTTTTTTCACTGATGATGGAGAATTACAAATGTCTGTCATAGTTGACTATGATGGTTTGATGTCACCTGCAATAGAAATATAATCTTGAGCAATCATGCGTTATTGTATTGCTGGTATAAGAAGCTAAGAATTTAAAATGCTGTGCTGTACTAATTTCCTCCAAAAAAATTATTCAAAAGGATAACAACATTTCATTGCCCTCAGGTTATTTTCATTTTTGAACTGGTATAACAAATTAGAATGCATAATAATAGTAAGAATGTAATCCTTTAATAAATTCCATCCAAAATGTGTATGTTCCGTTTCCTATATATATTCAGCAAATAGATAAGCACCCTAAACATAGATATAGAACACAAGCAGCAATTATTGTGAATTCTACATGCATTTATTAAATGACAGATAAAAAAAAAAATCCAAAACCATTTAACATGACCAATAACACAATTAAATCCATCAAATATTACATAACATCTGACAAAACGTCCAAATCCAGGTGCAGTTATCACACACACAAAATAAATTATGTTCAACAGAGGTATTTACCCTATTATATAACCTTTTGAAAATACTGTTTCTCAAGTGTTTGTTTTATAGCCCATCAGCCGAGGTGAAGAAAAACAGAAAATATTGGTCCCCAGTATAAGTTATGTGTGTGAAGTCTTCAAACCATAGTGAGAAGTGTAATCAGTTGTAAGTAAGTACTACTGATAAGAGTTATCCCCCCTGGTAACCTTTGTTGACAATATGGCTGTTTACCAAGTCGAAGACTAGAATGTTTACAGCCAATGCACAATAATATAAGTGTACATTTGTAAAGTAAAAAAATGTATGATATAATTCATTTCCATCACTATAACATGGTGAATTGTTGATTCTACTCAGCAAGACACTAGAAAATAATATTTAACATTTTCACTGTTTGAGTCAATGAGGAAAACAAAAGAAATATTTTGTTGAATAGTATTATTGTTAATACTTTTTCTATACTCAAGAATGTAGAAAAGAACTAAATTCTAAGATATATATCAAGAAAAAGTGTTTTAGACATTGAAAATCTGTTTTAAAACATTTTAAAACATTTTTTCTTTCATTTTCAATTTCATGATTTGGCCTCAATAATACATTTGTGTTCCAGCAAACATTATTAATCACTCATAAAAAATATATTTATGTGTGATCTATAAATTAAGCTTCTAAAACAGTACCATGAGCAATGAGACACCTTTTAGAAATCATTTGAAGTTTTTTTCATATTTTTTTACATATTTTGCCCAAACAATACATCAATGTTAAAGTTAATCACATACATCACTCATTATAATATGCATCTGTGAATGATGTATATGTTAACATAGAGCCTTTTTCTGTTTGGTTGGTGGACTATTATACTTTCAACCTGGCTAGTACAAAATCTAAAAACCAAAAAGATAACCTGCTGAATCATTTGCAGGAATGATAATTATATGTTTTAAACAATAACTTTAAGTTTTGTATAACTTCTGTAAGCTACATATTTTTCATATTTTGGACTTGAGCAAACTTAACCATAGTTTCCACATGTAAACTGGCATCACAATTCATTCTGTCAAAATTACATTTTTATTATTATTTATGAATGGAAAAAGGATATATGTTAAAGAGGAAGGTACTTACCCAGTGTAGACATGGATTCTATGAAGATACAATACATGAAAATGAAACTTGGACATCATGTTCTCCCACATTCTATGGAGCTGTCACACTGACATCTACAGCCATAGCGTGGAGCGCTAAAAATAGCACATGGAAATACTACTATCCTGCTACTGGTTACATATCGTGAAGTTGGCTATGAACTTCAGAGGTTATGCTTTAAAGTTGTGTAAATACTAAAAGCTGTGAAATCTGCATTGCTATCACATGAAAACATGTTGCCTGGGGTTAGAACTATAATTCTATAAAGGTGACACACACACACACACACACACACACACACACACACACACACACACACACACACACACACACACACACACACACACACACACACACACACACCAGGTGGTACCAATAGTTGGTTGGGATCTAGGGCTAACTGGAAAGACGTGTTTAGCAGTACTCGAGAAGTTTGTCTTCCCTTTGCGTGTCTTAATTGGTTGTTAACCTTCAAACCCTTTCGCTTGCTAAAACTGGTTATGTTTTTATTACAAAGAGCGGTTGGATAGCCTAATGGTTAAGGCGTTCCCTCGTCACGCCGAAGACCCGGGTTCTATTCCCCTCATTGGTACAATGTGTGAAGCCCACTTCTGGTATCCCCCGCAGTGATATTGCTAAAAAGTGGCGTAAAACTAAACTCACTCACTCACTCAAATCCCAGACGAACTTTAATCATCGTCTTAGTCAATTATATTGCCAGGAGTATTCTTTTTACTCTTCTTTACAAGAACCGAAAGATTACCTTCATTCGAAATCTCGAACCATACTCCATCCGCAGTCAAAGTAAACTTAGGCTCAGTATTATTCGTTACACTGCCATACTCAGAGTAACGAAAAATACTGAGCCTAAGTTTACTCAGACTGACTCAATCCGAGGAAAAGGACAAGATGATATATGTATTTCTCCAAGTGTTTTTTATTTTTATTTCTGTTTGTTATTCCGTTCCTCGTAACGGCTGGCCAGATATTCTAATTCATTCAAACTCAATACGTAAATTAGCGGTCTTGATTTTTTTTTCAAAAGGAGGCTATCAGTCAAAGGGAGAGAACTCGGTCACTGGAAATAATTGAAGCCCTGCATTAACTCGGCTGTCATAGTGTGTGGAGTTGTGTCTCTCTTTGATGTGACAGCGATCCTCTTTCTGTAATTGATTGTTGTGTGCGACGAAGCAGATGAGCAATTGACATCAAAAGACACGGCTTTGTTCTGAATGAAAGGTGTTATACTGGCTGACCGAGGACCTAATGGCGCTGACTTGTATGATCACCGTTGTAGCGGCGTTCGGTAAATGCGTGTTTGGAAACCGCATCGAGCAAAGAAACTTGTCAATATGCAATTAAGCTTAAACCAACGGCTATTAACTAGGTGAAAGAATGTTTACGAATCATTCACAGACGCTGCGAAATTATTTTGCACTTACGCTGAAGCTTTAAAGCAAATAGATGATATTGTCAAGTAAACTTCGATTCGATTCGATTATTACCGTTACCTGTACAGATAATTGGTACAATGACATCGGTATTGGTACACGTTTGCAGACATGGTGACAGTGGAATAGAGATAAAGGTAAAGGTAAAGGAGGGTGTACAATTACTGTTTACTAGGGCTGCGCAATATGACCGGTTTACCTGTATTTACCGGTTCAGACATGAAAACGATACGTATTGCGATATGCTGATCGAAAACCGGTATTTTGACTTGCATTCGGAAAACTTCGTAACACTCGGAAATCTTCGGATATTTCTTTTTTTTTTCATTTGTGCCAAATATTATTCACATTTTTATTTTTAATCATGAATAAAAGTTGTTATTAAAGCTTAATCAAGCATAGTGATTTTGCTCTGTATTTGCTCTATAAATCAAGCATTACCTCGATTATAAGTAGTTTTTGGTTTAAAAATGCCTCATGCAATATATTGCAATACATATCGCAATACATGCTTTCGCATCGCAATATATCGCAATATGAAAATTCTCTGCAATACCCACCCCTACTGTTTACTAATTAATTCCTTTCTTAATAAACAGGCCTTATATAAATATTTCCCTAAATTACACAACACTTTAACATTATTAATGCTAAGTAGTCGAATAAGTTTAAATACTGATGGACATTTATAGTAATATGGCTCAATATACATTATTCTATAGTTATGATATGATGGACATTTTAATATAAAGTGTAGTTCATCTTCAGTATCATCTTTACACATTTGACATTTTCGATTATTTTTACAAGATTTATGTTTTCATACCTACCAATTTCAATTGCTAAATTATGGGAAGGGAGTCTGAATTTAGATAAGTACTTCCTATAAAGATATGGAATAGATTAACATAAATAATATTGTAGCGTACACTGGTTAATAATATTTTTATAAATTGCACATTTCGATGAGTTGGACAGCTGACTAAAGATTAACTGAATAGCCTCGTCATTTATTCTTTCTTTTATAACTATTGGATAATCTAGTGGTAATTCCTGCCTTAACCATATTTCACTTAATCCAATATTCGACAAAATCCATTTCACCTGATACGCCCAATTTTTAACACCACGGGTCTCCACTTCCTCATACAAATACTCATAACAACCCCGTAAAATACTATTTTCAGACACAAGAAGCTTACACCAATATTTAATCATGCTATATTGCCTTTTAAATGCGAGCGGATAACGGCCTAATTCGTCAAAGTTACGGGACCGTGAAGATCCGGGTTAGAATTCGTCTTCAGCAACCCATACTTGTCGTATGAGGCGACTAATGGGATCGGGTGGTCAGGCTCCCTGACTTGTTTGTCAAACGTAGCAATTTCGTATCCAAATTGCGTTGATCGATGCTCATGCTGTTGATCACTGGTCCAGACAAGATTATTTACAGACGGCCGCTGGAATATTACTGAGTGCGTCGTTAAACAAAGAAACTAAAGCAAATATCTAAGTCAAATATTTGTATAGCCAAAGCAATTTTTATGTAAAACATAACAACAAATCTAAGAAAGAAACGTCATTTTATTCAAAACTTTCAATCATGCCCTCACTCGATCACTCACTCACTTGCCAAACTCATACCCTCTCATCCATTCAATATAAACAATGTTTAACTACTAAATGTTTGCATAAACTGTGATGGGTGTTAAATCTTTCAAGCCCGGTTATTTCAAATGTTATGTTCATTACGCACAATACAGATCAAGACTGACTGACTGAGTTTGGTTTTACGCCGCTTTTAGCAATATTCCAGCAACATCACGGCGGGGGACACCAGAAATGGGCTTCACACATTGTGCCCATGTGGGGATTCGAACCCGGGTCTTCGGCGTGACGAGCCAACGCTTTAACCATTAGGCTACCCCACCGCCCCTACAGATCAAGAGCTATTGCAAGCAGAACTGATTCATAAACATGTGAGCTCTCACCCTATCGTTGTGAGTTCACTCTCTTTCAACGCTCGCCCTAAATTAAATGTCATACACGCTACGACTACCAAAGGGATTCACAAATTTCAACCTTATGTAGGGCAAAATGAACCCGGCTTGACGAGCGAACGCTTTAACCATTGAACTATGACAGCCCGCGGTGATTATATGCCACATTTTAATATGGACCCTCCGCTCTCCAACTGTGAGTGATAACTGTCCATGAATTAATAATATTGTAGAATAAACTCGTGCACCTTACCGGTTGTACTTCCGTAAATCCTTCAGCAGGGGTGGAAATAACCCATTGCCCGACGCCCCAGTCCAGTGTTTTTTTCTGTCGGGCAAGCAAATTCGTATATCACGCTGTACCGGTGTCCAGTTGACTTTCCAATGTTAATTATGTTCTTTATCTAAAAAATCAACAAGAAAAAACGGCCGGTATAGTGGAAAGATTATCAGGGCGAGTGATTTTACACGTGCCACTGTGCCGGATTACACTAGCAATTTTAAAGTTATTTCCATCCCTGCTTCAGATGCGATGAGAATTCAATAAGTTGAATTGCTGAATTAACATGCGAGTTTTTAGGATAGCGATACATATACAAAAGTACGAGTGTTGTATTAGTTGTGAAGGATGTGCTTGAAAATGCATTTGGTACGTGATCTGTTAAAAGTAAAACAGAATTCTGTTGTGATTGATAATTCATAACAAACTACGTAACTTCAGATTCCTTATGGTATGACGTAAATGATCAACAGATTCCGACGTGGCTGTATTATCAAGCACGACATGCTACCTATCAAGAATGACAGATAAGACTTTAAGTATCTTTAACCGCACATTCCTTTACCCATTTAGGGTTACCCGGGTTACAAAGTAAACAAATGCCAAATTATCACTTCAACAGTATGTCATATATCACGCGGATCAACCCGTGAAGGTCCGGGTTAGAATATTGATCTTCAGTAACCCATGCTTGTCGTAAGAGCCGACTAACGGGATCGGGTGGTCAGGCTCGCTGACTTGGTTGACACATGTCATCGGTTCCCCATCGCGCAGATCGATGCTCATGCTGTTGATTACTGGATTGTCTGGTTCAGACTCGATTATTTACAGACCGCCGCCTTATAGCTGGAATATTGCTGAGTGCGGCGTAAAACTAAACTCACTCACTCACTCACGCGGCTCACTCGGGGCACACTGCGATGTAAAGAATGGGTTGGAGTGAGGATGGTTTTACGCCGCTTTTTGCAATATTCAAGTAATATCACGGCGGGGGAAATCAGAAATTCCTGACACACGTTGAACCTATGTGGGAATTGAATGGGTCTTCGGCGTGACAAGCAACCGTTCAACAACTAAGCTACACCCATAGCCCTTGGAGAGTTCAAAAAAAGAATCTGAACGATAATGTTTTGAGAAGATGGTCAGCACCGTGTCGGGCTCACGGGTAACAGAGACTTCGGGAATTCCTCCCATATTAGGCGTGGCACTAACATTAATCCGCAGTGACCTCGGCGTGAAACCGACACAGGAGCTCGTTGTACGTTGATACGGATCGATAAGGAGAGAGGTTGAGGTGAGGCGATAACGCGCTCTCTCAGTGTAATCTGGTGCGTATGAGAGAGAGAGAGAGAGAGAGAGAGAGAGAGAGAGAGAGAGAGAGAGAGAGAGAGAGAGAGAGAGAGAGAGAGAGAGAGAGAGAGAGAGATGACTTGAATCGCATCATGACAGAAAGCATCAGCTAATCCGTTATACTCGAGTTTTCCGTTGAGTTCTTGAGTGTAAGGTTATCATTTTATGGTGGACATATCCGTTTAACTAAGATTGAAGAAGTGCTGACATTTCAGGAAAAGTCACACAAAATTATGTCATAGATAATAGTTTGTGGTGACGAAAGGCGGTTTTTGACATAGAATTTCATTATTTCGTTTTTAATTTTTTATAAAGACCTTTATTTGAATAAACCATCATAATCTGTTAATATTCCTTTTTTTTCCCTGTCAACCCTTATTGAAAAATTCCCAATGTTAAAAGCAAGCTGAAGCTAACAGGCGCACCGAGGACGGTCACTATTTACACCGGTCACTAATGTGGCTCATCACCGGTACAGCACGCGAAGCGAGTGGCGATAGACTGTGAAGTGTTTCAAGTAAGTTACGACGATTACTATGCGTGTACACTTTCCTATTTTCTCATAACTTGCCAGTTCTAAGACTCGTGTACACAGAAGCACCTACATTACTCAACAACCACATAAGGGTGTTGTGGGGAGGGTCAGCGGAGGTATGTGAGTGGCGGGATTTGTCAAAGGTAAACACGCGACATTGTAACGGAAGTACAGACATCAGTTCAAGCTGTTAGTGTGTAGTATTGTTATGAATTGTCCACAAAAGATACAAGATGCTCAAATGCGTGATTACAACGTGTCGTCAGCGCTGTGAGGGAAGAAACATGATATAATGAGTGATTGTGTATTTGGGTGTGACCGCCATTTTCTTCACCGGTGTTCATGTCGAAAGTGTACATTAGAAATATGGTGAACTTCCGCGTACATATTACTGGTTTCGTGGTGCTGCGACGAACAACGCAGAAGAAACGACGAGAAGAACGACATACTATTGTTTATGTAACGATTTTAAAGTTTGATTAGTGTATTATATATTGAAACACCTGGTTGATTATTTAAGCACGCTTATTTATCAAGTGTAGGGTCCCGTATATATTCAGGTTCAATATCCGAGACAAAAATCTCAACTCACGTATAGATATTTAGAAATGTTTTCTGGTAAATGACCCAGTGGCTCGGAACAGCGTGTGTAGTGTGTGTGTGTGTGTGTGTGTGTGTGTGTGTGTGTGTGTGTGTGTGTGTGTGTGTGTGTGTGTGTGCGTGCGTGCGTGTGTGCGTGTGTGCGTGCATGTGCACCCATGCTTCTAGTGGATTGGAAGTTACAGTATATTAATTCAGAAAACCATTGAAATAAAAAATCACATGTACATATCAGATGCTCCACTACAAATAATTCCTCAAAATGGTATTTTTGTAAGAATTTTTTTTGCGAGGTTGAAGGACCTAACACGTGAATCTATCGAGGAATTCCTGTCGATTATGTATGTATTATCTATTGGGACTGGCCTAAAATACATCTCCTGAACTTGAGCATACCGTGGGATTTACTTTCAAATCCCAGATGGGCGATGGGGTAGCCCAGTGGTTAAAGCGTTCGCTCGTCGCACCGAAGACCCGGGTTCGATTCCCCACACGGGTACAATGTGTGAAGCATTCCCTCACTTACTGTCAAACCAGTGGTTGATATCACGACCACCCATCCAATACATGTACCGTTGACAACACGTACCTAACAACAGGTGTCTTGTAGCGATAATCCGGGACCAGTGTTGCCATTGAATTCAGGTCAGCTCAGGTCGGCTCAAGCCACTCATGTGAGATATCCCTGTCTTTGTCAACCCTCTGGTGAATAACCACCCTCACACGGCTTGGGATCGATTTTCACATTTTCATAACTTGTCAGTCCCTTCACGTATTCTAAAGTACGTTCTCGTTGAGTAGATGTTCTCCCAATTTCAATGTAAAATCGAGTTTCATTCTCCATATGGGCACAATTTATATTGGCGTTAAAATCGAACTGGCACTACTCGTATATTCCCCTCCACGCCTCTTAATTGATATGACGCCTGGTGGTAACTAGTAACGCCTCAAGCACTGGTTCGATTCCCACTTGTGTTACAATGCGTGAAGCCTATCTCTGGTGTAGTCTCGTGATGCATTTCTGCCTGACCACCTCTAACAATTTAATGCAATATTGCATAGCGATACGGACCACAAAATATTGCACATGTTCATTTATCTGTATATTACTACGATACCAGGGTGATTGAGTTAAGTTTCACGCCGCACTCAGCAATATTCCAGCCATATGGCGGCGGTCTGTAAATAATCGAGTCTGGACCAGACAATCCAGTGATCAACAGCATGACCATCAATCTACGCAGTTGGGATACGATGACATGTGTCAACCAAGTCAGCCAGCCTGACAATATGATACCTAAAGTAACCCACCATTTTAACAACTTGTCACCATGGTCACAACGCGTGCGTCATAGGCAAATTATATACAGTAATCAGGTCGCGCATTGATTCTCTTTTTATGGTCACGAGGATCACATGTCAGTTTTATAATTTCATAATTTCGACTTGTCACGTATGTAAAGTTTGCAAGCAAGATGAAAATAGAAATGTGGTTGAAAAATTCAATAAACGGTATTCGTCAGTTTAATTTCAAATCTTGGTTTACCGGTAACACCAACACCACTACTATCACGTAATGACTGTAGCCTTACAACTCAAGATATTGATTGTGGACTTCGCATGTATGCACAGTGAAGTCATATTTAACGATCACAGTTTGTTATCGGCTGCAGTCTCTCCAAAATCACTAGGCGATGATTACGTGGTAGACGGCTCCCAGTACAACGCTGTTATTACGGATCAGAGTAAGTCCCATGCAACCTATGCTAGATGTACTGGGAGTTTAAGTGGATTGGGTGGTCAAACTGCTAATGTGGTGTCCCTTATTACAGAAGAACCCTTTGTGTTTTGGAATTGGAATTGCAGGGGTTCAAAAATCCCATCGCCCGACGCCCGGGACAAGTCAGTTTTCATTTCGGGCAATCAAATAATGGTATCTTTCTTGTCCGTGGGCTACTAGATAATTTCCACTTATGGTTTCAAACTGCAAATAAACTTTGATTTAATTTCATATCTGCTCAAAACGTAGCTATTAAATTTCACAATGATAATAAAGTAGAGTTATCTTTCTTTGCTATTTATCACTTTTCAATAGATAGTCCAGTAAACATTAACATCAAATACGATGTTGATTTCTTCTTTCATAATTACATCATCATAATTATGTCATAAAATCAGGGCAAGTGTATAATTAGTCAGGACAAGTTACTTTCTTAAAGTCACTTGCCCTGTGACAAGTGGCTTTTTAAAAAAAAATTGAACCCCTGAATTGGTTGACACATGTCGTCGTATCCACAATTGCGTAGATTGATGGTCTGGTCCAGAGTCGATTATTTACAGACCGCTGCCATTTTGCTGGAATATTTCTGAGTGCAGCGTTAAACAACAAACCAACCAAGCAATCATTACCGGGTACAATGTCCTTCGAATGTCTGTCATTGTCATCGTATCCCAGTTGCGTAACTAGATGGGCATGCCATGATGGCAATCAGTGACTCGTCTGGTTGAGGCTACAGTAGTATAGCTTGTTTCGCTGTCTCCCATTCACTCCACGTCACAACCATCCTCTCCCATGCGTGATCTCTGCGTTCGTGGCGGTGGGGTAACCTATTGGTTAAAGCGTCCGGTCCTGACGCCCAAAACCGGGTTCTATTCCCCACATGGGTAAAATGTGTGAAGCCCATTCCTGGTGTCCCCCGCCGTGATATTGCTGGAATGTTGCTAGAAACGACGTGAAACTAAACTCACATACTTGCGTTACATCGGAGTTAACCAACAGATAAATTTGACGCTTTATGAATTGCCCTCATATCTAGCCCCATTCCTGGTGTCCCCCTAGTGATGTTCGTGGCGCTGGGGTAGCCTAGTGGTTAAAGCGTTGGCTCGTCACGCCGAAGAGCCGGGTTCGAATCCCCACACGGGTACAGTGCGTGAAGCCCATTTCTGGTGTCCCCCGCCGTGATGTTGCTGGAATCTTGCTAAAAGCGGCGTAAAACCAAACTCAGTCAGTCAGTCAGTCAGTCAGTCAGTCAGTAAAGCGTTCGCTCGTCACGCCGAAGGCCGGGTTCGAATCCCCACATGGGTAAAATGTGTGAAGCCCATTTCTGGTGTCCCCCACTGTGATGTTACTGGAATCTTGCTAAAAGCGGCGTAAAACCAAACTCAGTCAGTCAGTCAGTCAGTAAAGCGTTCGCTCTTCACGCCGAAGGCCGGGTTCGTCACGCCGATTTCTGGTGTCCCCAGGTGATGTTACTGGAATCTTGGTTCAAACTCATCAGTCAGTCAGTCATCAGGTAAAAGCGTTCGCTGTCACGCCGAAGGAATCCCCACATGGTTAAAATGTGTGAAGCCCATTTGTGGTGTCCCCCCGCCGTGATGGGCTATTGCTGGAATATAGCTGAAAGCGGCCTAAAACTAAAGTCACTCGCTCATATCCATCCGACAGTCACACTGAAGTTCCGTCTTGCACTGTTATCGGTGTTCTTCTTCAGCAGACCTTTTGATGTTCTGAAATGGTGACCAACCACAATCATTGACTATCTTTTCATGTGTTAAGAAGATGCTTGAGTCGGATATCCCGCAGTCATGTCCCGTATGGACAAAGCGTCTGCATTGCGTGATAAAGTGAGTGAGTGAGTTTAGTTTTACGCCGCTTTTAGCAATATTCCAGCAATATCACGACGGGGACACCAGAAATGGGCTTCTCACATTGTACCCACGTGGGGAATCGAGCCCGGGTCTTCGGCGTGACGAGCCAACGCTTTAACCTCTAGGCAACGCCGCATTATATAGACAAGATTCAGTTTGGACTTATAAGGCATTACTTAGGAAGTAGTATTTGGAAGTGGTGGCTTAACATTTAACGTCCCCTCATCAATAATGGATACTTTAGAAGATTGCTGATATTCAGTCCAACAATACAATATGCCCGTGAATCAATACTCGCCTTGTCTGACTAACATCGTCAGTGCCAAGATCTTTTGATCAGAATGGACGACATGGATATTCTAATGTACAGCCACTGAGTCACATATCTTATAAACAACAGCCCACACGTAAGCATGACAGACCATTGTAGGCTGTGACGAGAAGTTAAGCACGAAAGTTTAATGTCATCATAGCCTGTTTGTGTCAAGCACTGTTGTACATATATACTGCTCTCGGTGGCTGTTATGAAGCAAATGTTGCTGAAGAGGACAGAGATACCCACATCGTGTGTTGAGTAGTAGTACTGTGAGTATTATCCGTTTATCCATTTTTTTTTATCGGAGCCAGTTGGTCTTGAACACCGAAATCTGTGGTGCAGAGATACTTCCCTTATGCGGGCCAAAATTCTGCTTGTGGTTTGAATAGTGGTTCTTCCTGATTATAATTTTAGCTTTGTATACGTCTAAGACCTTCATTACTACGGGTCTCTCTCTCTCTCTCTCTCTCTCTCTCTCTCTTCTCTCTCTCTCTCTCTCTCTCTCTCTCTCTCTCTCTCTCTCTCTCTCTCTCTCTCTCTCTCTCTCTCTCTCTCTCATACGCACCAGATTACACTGAGAGAGCGCATTATCGCCTCACCTCAATCTCTCTCCTTATCGATCCGTATCAACGTACAACGAGCACACACACACACACACACACACACACACACACACACACACACACACACACACACATATAGAGCAAACAACTGTGACAGAACTGCAATCCTGCTTACATCAGCATTAAACACGACTCGCTCTCTTTCAAAGTAGCATGTCGGTCATTATCCTGGGTATAATGCCTCTATGAAGTCTGGGGCAGTAGGGTAGCCTAGTGTTTAAAGCGTTCACTCGTCACGCCTAAGACCCGGGTTCGATTCCCCCCCCATGGGTACAATGTGTGAAGCCCATTTCTGGTGTCCCCCGCCGTGATGTTGCTGGAGTATTGTTAAAAGTGGAGTAAAACTAAACTTACTGTCACTCTATGAATTCTAGAAATAGCCTCACATGAATTAACACCCTGCTGTTTTCTTTATACAATCCCGACCGCGTCATACCAAAAGACGTTAAAATATGGTACTTGTTGGTCCCTGCCTGGCGCTCGGCATTAATGGGTACAACAAGGACTGGTCGGCTCGGAGTCAGTATAATGTGTCTGAGTAGGGTATTCATGCTTCACTGCGGCATGGTATCTCAGTGGGCTAGCACTATAAACCCAGCTTCAGTCTGGGCTAGTACAAGCAGCCGCACTTACACATACACACGCATGCACGTCGTCATATGAGCGAAATATTCTCAAGCACGACGTTAAACCCAATTTCACCTCACCTCACCCCACCTCACCTTTATACATGCACATGTGTATGTGTATGAAAACTGGTTACTAAACATTGACATGGATAGCACTGCAATCAAATGTTGCTCAGTTTGATGTGAAGAGTCGCTTCTCTTTGACGAACCAGGATGTGGTATAAGACGAGTATATGGATGACCACTTCTTCTTTATTGTATATGGGCGGTGGGGTAGCCTAATGGTTAAAGCGTTGGCTCGTCACGCCGAAGACCCGGGTTCGAATCCCCACATGGGCACAAAGTGTGAAGCCCATTTCTGGTGTCCCCCGCCGTGATGTTGCTGGAATATTGCTAAAAGCGGCGTAAAACCAAACTCAGTCAGTCAGTCAGTCTTTATTGTATGACAAGACGTTTTTTGGCTACTTCTTGCCCCTTCTTCAGGACATTTTACCTGAAGAAGGGGCAAGAAGGAGCCCAGAAACGTCGTGTTATGCAATAAAGAAGAAGTGGTCATCCATATACTCGTCTTATATATTCATCAACGTCTAAATGCCTCTCAAGAATCTCAGAATGTTGTAATAATGATGGTAATTCCAAACTAGCCCATTTTTGCTCATCGACGTCAACAAAATGGTAACATATTGAAGTTCTGCATTGCTTCGGGTTTTCCTCCCACATCGGGTATAACCGCCATGGAAATATGTCCAGAGCTGGGTATTCCTGTGAAGATCCGGGTTAGCATTGGCCTTCAGTAAACTATGCTTGTCGTTGCCATATAGCTGGAATATTGCTGTGTGCGGCGTTAAACAATAACCAAACCATACTAAACAGAGGAGAGTATAAATTCACCAACAATATCAACCCGAAACACGTTTTCTCTCCTATGCTCCAGGCACGTTGTTTGTGATTAATTAAGGGTTTTCAAGATTATATGAGATTCGGGGCTATCACCCTTGGGCAGTGTAATAATAACCCTGAAGGTTAGAATACATCTCGTCTGGTATTGAGAGGATAGTATACATTATACAGAGTTTGATTTTACTTAATCTTGTGAAAATATCCTGGTTATATAAAAACTCACGTAGGACTGAAAGCCATACGTTTCATATGTAATAGTTACTGCATTAATTAGTCTGTGTTGTGGTTTGAGGTCATCCATCGCCCCCAGGAGAAACAGTGAATGGTGACAGTTAGGCCAGAGTTGATTCACAGGACATCGTTAATTCATGCCCTGTTCTGCAGTCAGGTCAGGGGGGCGCCTTCAGAGGGCTGCGGACCAGCTTCGAATCTGTGTGTCGTATCTCATGAGATGTTTTGTTTTTCAGAATAATGGTATAACAGTCCAGACCTGACAACACTATGGCAGCACCAATCGTGACAGCTTTGTTCGATGGAGACTCGAACGGAGGGAAATACAGAGTGGACATGGACGCCCGGCCCTTTGTCAGTGGTGCAAGAAAGATGGTCTTCAAAGGTGCTCTTACTGGAAACGGGGCGAGGAACAGTGAAATAGTCATCGTCAAGCCGTTCAGGGAGTTCCCCGCCAGCAGGGAACAGTGTGACACTGAGATTTCCAAGAACCTGGAGGCGCACAAAATCTCACAGACTTACAATGACACCATGAAGAGCAGCGGGCAGTGGTTACGATTCATACTTCCCTACAGATCGTCCTTGGAACGTGTTGCCAAACTATCCACGACCAACAACATGAGCAAATCACGCCAGCTGGAATCCGGCGAGTGGGTGCTGATCGAAGAGTACATTGGTGATAACTTCAAGAAATTCATCGATGATCGCGGCCGGAGCGCTGCTGGGGGAACCTCCCTCTTGCATGCGTTTGTGCACTTCTCGTACGAAGCTTCTAACAGGTCCCTGGTGATCAGCTGTTTACAGGGCGTGGAGTCGGACACTGGTTATCAGCTTGCCACGCCGACCATTCACTCCTCCGATTACCGTTTCGGGGAAAGTGATCAAGGCGAGGCTGGAATTTTGCAGGTCTTTCAAAACCATAAGTGCAATAACATATGCCGTGATTTTGCAATGCCACATATGCTGAAGAATCTGAATCCGATGTGATTGGTGGTGGCTTCCCAGGCAACCGTGTTTGTGCTCACGGCTTCAGGCTTAAGTTGTCTATAATTATTGACGGGATTTATAATTGTTACTATTATTATGTATACTTGCCAGTGATCGTTTGTTGTGAGAGGGATTGTCGGAGTGATGTGAGATGTAGGCTAGAAGTGATGTCCCCACACCTACCTAGGATTGTCTGGTAAATAGAACACCATGTATAACATGCCATAGGTCCACGATGTTATATCACACTCTGAGTATGATGGCCGTGACACTCCCACCCCGTGGATACCATTGCAACCCTGATGAGTCCGTGGTTGCTGCATTCCTGTGTTCATATCATGTCTGGCATTGCACAGGCTGTCACTCGCTAATGCTCACTGTTCAGTACAAATGAATAAAATGCTTTGCAACAGGACTTACTTCGTTGACTTTGTCCACTGTGTGTTGCCTGTGACGTGTTTTAATGTGTTTAAGATAGCCTAGTGGCTAATGCGTTCGCTCGTTATGTTCTCAACGTGGGTACCAGGTGGGAAGCTTTTTGACGTAGGCTGAAACATGTCAACGGTATGATGGTATAAACAATTTGTGGGCGTTGAGGTCGCCAATTCCCGAAAGCGTTCGCTCGTAACGTCAAAGACTCGGAGTTTATTCCCACATGGTAACTGTGTATTAAACATTGATATTACTGAAATATTGTTAACATCTGAGAAAAACTATTTTTACTCACTCATGTATTTAAAGTGAAAAATACAGGAAAGATATAACAATATGAACTGACCAAAACAGAGGTACGAGAGCGTGAAAAAAACTGCTTCAACAGCTTCATATTGCATACATAGCCATGTTTTGCCATTCTTCTGTGGACCGCCTCCGTGGTGTAGTGGTTAGAGCGTCCGCCCGGAGTGCGGAAGGTCGCGGGTTCGATCCCCGACCGCGTCATACCAAAAGACGTTAAAATATGGTACTTTTTGTTCCCTGCCTGGGGCTCGGCATTAATGTGTACAACAAGGACTGGTCGGCTCGGAGTCAGTATAATGTGTCTGAGTGGGGTATTCATGCTTCACTGCGGCATGGTATCTCTGTGGGCTAGCACTATAAAACCATCTTCAGTCTGGGCTAGTACAAGCAGCCGCACATACACATACACACGCATGCACGTCGTCATATGAGCGAAATATTCTCAAGCACGACGTTAAACCCAATTCCACCACCATTCTTCTGTGGGGGAAAAGCGTTGTTACGCCGAAATCGCGGGTTCGATTACCATGAAGTCAAATTACTGCTTGAACCGACATAAATAGTTACTGATTGTTTCTTTGATTCACAATCACGGAACGTCACGTGAGTTTAAGGGTGACGTAGTAGTTACAGCGTTCGCTTGTTCGATTCCCCACACGGTTGAATTCTGAGAATTCCATTCCCAGTGATGTATTGTTTTCTGGAAACAACAGTGCATGTCGAGACTTGTTCTTGCTTACTTGGGGCGGTGGGGTAGCCTAGTGGTTAAAGCGTTGGCTCGTCACGCCGAAGACCCGGGTTCGAATCCCCCACATTGGTACAATGTGTGAAGCCCATTTCTGGTGTCCCCGCCGTGATGTTGCTGGAATATTGCTAAAAGCGGCGTAAAACTAAACTCACTCACTCACTCACTATGTATAACTGCCCATACATTGTTGCCCAACGTATAACACTATACATACGTTCAATACCTTGTCACAAGTGTTGGTTTAGCTATTCTTCGTGTATTGTTGTTGATCTTTATATCGCTATTGTGTATTGCTGATGCTCAGCTAATCGGCTTTCGTAAGTATTTACTTGGGTACAATGTGTGAAGCCTATTTCTGGTGTCCCCCGCCGTGATGTTGCTGGAATATTGCTAAAAGGGGCGTAAAACCAAACTCAGGCAGTCAGTCTTGCTTACTTTGTGCCGAATATATTTGACACTGACATCTCCAGAATTCCTAATCAGAATTGAATTTTAAAAATGTCACAGTCGTCAGCGTCAGCGTCAGCGTCAGTGACGTCTTCCCAGGAATCAAACTGAAACAAAACCGTCACATGTTTGACTCCATCAACGATTACACTTGAATTTGTTCGGATACGACTTTCCATATGGCCACCTAGGCAGCCGTCTGACACTGGGAGTCGGAAGAATGAGAACTTTATGTTTCTTCTAACGATGAGATCACATTCTGTTCAGTTTCGTTAAGGGTACAATGTCCATGACACCATTGCATTCAGCACTTTAATGCAACATTTTCTTCGAAAGTAAGCTGCCTGTAGACGTTGCCAAATGGTTTCTAGTTATGTAAGGATGCGCCGAACAATTATTGTTTTAAAGCAAATTTGTTCAGAAAAGCAAGAATGTCCAGTGAAGATTTTACGATTTTTGTGTTGCGTCAAAAGCTTGTTTTCAGTGTCCTACCTCTGCTGTAGACGTGGAAAGGCACTCGTATTATCAACCACTTAAATGCTTACAAACGTCGACGTCTACATAGCAGCTGGAATAGTGGACCAATGTACCTCTTTGTACATGTGGGTGTGCGGGTGTAGGTCACGAGGATCGGAGCCTGTTATGATTCTGCTTCAGTTTGAAACTTGTCAGCAACCCAAAATGCAATTTTGCAAATGTATTTTCTAAAAAATACATTTAAGTGATGTACAGTAATATTTCCATTCGGGAGGCAGCGATATTACGAGCGACATATATAATATATCCATTTGCTCCCTGAAACTATGTTGTACATTGCTTTGATATTAATATCCATACTCCAAAAGGATTTTTTCAATACATTTCAAAATCGCACATATAGGTAGTTACAGTTTGGAATCTTCCATTGTATTGACAAAAAGTACAAACACGTTTTCCATTAACTCCTGCGGAATAATACTTTGAACACTATATGTCTGAAAGCATAAACCTTTTACTTCCACTGTCATCAGTCATTTCCACGGATGTTTTTTAGGTATGTGTTCCAGCTCAAAATGGAAAAATAATTGGTCCTCGGGTTTTGCCATGAGCAAATACATTATTCGCTGGGCGTACCGGATGTCTTTAAAATATTTTGTTGCTGAACTTTGATAGGAATATTTTGCTGGTTTTGACTGAAATATTACTTCCTGTTCCTATTTCCTTGTCTCCGTTGATTTTTGTTTTGTGTGTTTGTGTGTACCCAGTAATGTTCTAGCTATATGACGACGGCTTGTAGACGATCGGCTGGGCCATACAATCCAGTGATCAACAGCATGAACATCAATCTATGCAATTGGTATACCATGACATGTGTCAACCAATTCACTGAGCCTGATCACTTTAGTCGCCTCTTACGACAGGCATGGGTTGCTGAAGCCCAGTTTTACCCGGATCTTCACGGCTGCAGAAACCTGTTGAATATTAGATGGTGGTAACCATATGCTATATTTGGACAAGTTTGGGATTACCGGGAGCCACCTCATCCCCATACCCGTGAAGGTCCGGGTTAGAATATTGGTATTCAGTAACCCATGCTTGTCGTAAGAAGCGACTAACGGGATCGGGTGGTCAGGCTCGCTGACTTGGTTGACACATATCATCGGTTCCCAATTGCGCAGATCGATGCTCATGCTGTTGATCACTGGATTGTGTGGTCTAGACTCGATTATTTACAGACCGCCGCCATACAGCTGGAATATTGCTGAGTGCGGCGTACATCTAAACTCACTCACTCACTCACCTAATCCCCATGGAGATTTCGGTTTAGAAGAGGTCAAAATGGATCGGATGGTCAGGCAAGGTGACGGTCTGGATGGTTGTTCACAATAGCAGTCACTGGATTGTTTGGTCCAGATTCGAATTTTTAGGCCGCCGTCATGTCTCATGAATGAGGGGCGGTGGGGTTGACTAGTGGTTAAAGCGTTCGCTCATCACGCCGAAGATACGGGTTTGATTCCCCACATGGGTACAATGTGTGAAGCCCATTTCTGGTGTCACCCTCCGTGATATTGCTGGAATATTGCTAAAAACGGCGTAAAACCAAACTCACTCACTCGCATTAATGTTGCTTAGTGCGGCGAGTGGTCAGATGTCCTGTGTTCTTCAAACCGGGCACGTAGCTTCCCCACCATGTCCGACATTTTCTATGAAGGTCGTTGGAAGGTATTGGAATAAGAATAAAACCCTTCACTTTTCATTCTCACATTGAGCTAGAAAACGTATCTCGTTTCCGATTGCTTTCTTCTCCTTTGCAAATTGGTAAGGCCACATGTAGCCCTAACACTGACCACTTTCAGGAAATCAGAAACTAAATTAATTACAATATATACTCTTCAAAAAATGAAACTTGACATAAGAACAATTTGAATTTTAGGAAAATATTTGACACAAACCAATCCATGCTGAATCCAAACATGTTGAGGAATGGTTGCCGACGACAAAACGTTCGAAAAAAGAAACGTGGAACAAACACCCTACATGAAATGCACGTTCACGGTGCACGTGCATCATGAAATTGTGTATCACCCTCGAGCTGAAGTATATGACTGTAGGCTTTAAAAAGACGGTGCTCCACATGCATTGCTTTTAGCCAACTATAGACGACAAAAGAAAGCCAAGACTGACAGAAGCTCAACGGCACGACGCCATCGGCCGTTTACAAGGAGGGGCGTCACAACATGAGGTGGTAAGGTACTTAAGCGTGTCCAGACAGATCATCTCCAACCTAGGGACCCGATACAAACATACTGGGAGTGTTAATGACAGACCCAGGCCAGGTCGACCTAGCGCTACCACTGCCGCCCAGGATCGCTACATCCGGCTGAGACATCTTAGTTCACGCACCTCGACCGCAACATCCACAACAACCAAATCCTTCTTCTGCGCCGAATATCCGACCAGACAATGCGCAACGGGAAGCCGGACATTTTGCCAGAAGACCAGTTCGACAAAACGTCTTGACACAACGTCACCGGGCTGAACGTCTACAATGGAGCAGACAACGAATGAGATGGCCGCGGGCAAGATGGAGGACAATTTTGGTATCAGACGAGTCTCGGTTTCTTCTCAGACGTACTGATGGACATTCACGTGTATACAGACGTCGGAACGAAAGTCACACCGATAACACCGATAACAGTTTTACTGTGTATAGCAGGTCGATAGATTTGGTAGTGGAAGTGCCATGGCGTGGGCAGGTATCCATCATAATGGCGTTCGCCATAGAGAGGAAATTTTGCAACGTCACGTCGTTCCCTTCATCAACGTCAACGGTGGATCTTTCCAGCATGACAATGCTCTACCTCACGTTGCACGTGTTTGCCAGGACCTTCTCCAGCAAAATAGCGTTCAGATGTTACCATGGCCTTCTCGATCACCCGATTAGTCCCCCATTGGACATCTATGGGATACTCTTGATCGACGCTTGCTCGAGCGTAATCCGCCACCTCAGACACTACAAGAACTGCACGCAGCACTTCAGCAAGAGTATCAAAACATTCCTCAAGACAGCATTCGGCATCTCCTTTCTTCTATAGGTCGCCGCTGCCAAGCTGTTATTGATGCTCATGGTGGTTACACCAGATACTGACATTTTTAATAGCCCTCTGTGGTTTTTCCAAACACTTTCTGGATAATCATGTTTTGGAAATTTGGAAATCTGTAAAGTGCTAATTTTACTGTAACTGAGCAATGATGTCATGTTTGAATCTGTTATATGCACTCAGTGAATAAACTCCAAAACAGCATGTCAAGTTTCTTTTTTGAAGAGTATATAAAACGTTGCGGTGCATGTATTGGTACAGCGACGCTACCGTCGTGTTCAAATCTTCCTTCATTAAGTGGATAGCCAGAATACTGTTGAGCGCAGCGTTCGACAACAAACGAAAACCAACTAACCCCACTGAGTTGTGTCTCGGTTCTACGATTGTATTAATCTGTGAGAATGCCTTGTGGTTAAAGTTTCCTCTCGTCACGCCCGGGATCCAATCCCCACACGGATACCATGTTGGGAAGCTCATCACTTGTGTCTCCAGCCATGCCGAAGTTAGACTATTGTGGAAAGGGCCCCGAAACACTTTTTATTCACACACACGTTTCGCTGAATGCAGGTTTCGTTAGCTCGCCTTCGGGGCAACGTTTTCGTGAAAACGAATCAGCTTGGAAATTCGTGACTCAGGGTGTTGTTATTACACTATTTTGTTCTTGCTAATCCACAAATTGTGAAAGTTAGATTGGGATGCTAAATTTCTCCCACCCTTAAGGCTAAAGCTAAGTTCGCGAAGAAATCGATAAGTCGACGTGGCGCACGATTTGTGGCAAAAGTAGTGAATGTTTCCGAAAGACTTTAAAGGAAACTATGCTATGGCTTAACGTGACGGGGACCGGGTTCGAATCCCCATATGGGTATGTTATTTCAAGCCCATTCGTCGCTGTAGGTTGGAATATTATATATTCACCCGAAACAGCTGCAGAAACAAAAGGGGGGCGGTGGGGTAGAGGTTAAGGCGTTGGCTCATCACGCCGAGGGGCGGTTGGGTAGCCTAGTGGTTAAAGCGTTAAAGACCCGGGTTCGATTCCCCACATGGGTACAATGTGTGAAGCCCATTTCTGGTGTTCCCCGCCGTGATATAGCTGGCATATGATTAAAAGCGGCGTAAAACTGAACTCACTCACTAATCACGCCGAAGATCCGGGTTCGATTCCCCACATGGGTACAATGTGTGAAGCCCAATTCTGGTCTCCCTCGCAGCTATATTGTTGGAAGATTGCTAATAGCGCCGTCAAACTAAATTCTCTCACTTACTTACTCGCTGAAACAAAAGACGGGAACAGGAATGAGACGGGAACAGCGAGCCTTGATTTGTAAATCAACACCTACATCAGTTGTATCGTTATGAAAGCAATGCAATCAGCAGTTTTACGATCATAACGTCTTGATATAAATGTCTCTGAAACCGTCGCATTAAACACAATCTCAACATTCTATTATTCTGTTGTGGACAGTTTTCTTACGAGATATACTTTCTCTCTGGTCCAAGAATCTATTTCGATATCACTAAAACGTTAATATTTCTAAACTCAGATGTACAAAACTGCCAGGCGAAAATTTGATGTGATAAAATATAACCCACGTTTAATATACGCTAATATGATGAAAAGAGTCAACAAAGCACTGCAAACAATGTCCAAAAACACAGCTCTCTATCGAATGACCATGTCTTCTGTGTGGCCTTTTTTAGCAAGTCCAGTCGCCAGAGAGGCCACAATTTTCTATGCAGAGATGTATCTCTCGGGCATGCTCAAAACCTGTGATCGTTTGTTCTTGGGATCTGACTTCCGATCTTTGTTGACGTCAGCACCTTACCCGGGTTCATGTGTCGTAACAATTTGTAACCCAACGCACACATATATTGTATAGAACAGTCGAGGTATCATGACACCGCATTGGACGGTCGTTATCCCAGTGCTGCTTGCTGAGCAAGTATATGCATCGTTTATGATGTCATGAAGAAACATGGTTGGCTGAAAATAGAATGAGCGGTACATTCTAAAAAAAAATAATGCCTGAACGATGCAATTGATTTAGTATGATTATTCACGGATTGAAGAAGCTGTACAATTGTGGGATTGTTGCGTATTTAATTCATGAGAATCTTTGAAGTGGAGCATTGGTGGCGACTTGGGGGGATAAGACAGTGTACACGTCGTTTGAATGAAATACCTCCACAGTGAGTTAATGAATATGCTTTTGCACCACTTTTAGAACATTGTTGAAATGTAAGCCTGGGACACCAGATAATGGGTTTCACACATTGTACACTTTAGGGGAACCAACCTGGGTCTTTGGGGTGACTAGCCAAATCTGTAACTACTAAATTACCTTATCGATCCATATCTCCATAGGAGCAGATGAACACATACTGAAGTCTGTTATTAAATGAATGATTATCACCACAGTCATATTCAAGCTTTGTCACGGCAACCTCTCAACAGTCAGTGTCAGACTGGTGTCTGAAAGTCGTCGAGGAAGTCACTGCGCCTGACAACCTGATCAATTTTAGTTGACAAGTACGACAAGCAAAGGTCCCTGGATAACAGCTCCACATCAGTTTCCCTACTGGATTTATATATTTTAAAGTATACGAAACGTCATCGATTTTCTATATTAATGCACAAGGGGAAGTAGAACGTACAAAATCCCCCTATTGAGGCATGAGCCTATATTCCAATACGATAACCTCTGAATACTGACACTCTTGGTCACACAATGTGGTCAGAGATAGACCGATTTCAGACGCTTATAAAGACTAAAATAAAAGCCTAAAAATTTCAAGATCTTTGTGCACATTATATCTGTTAATGGAGTTCATTCTATTGAAGAAAGACATTCCTTACTGATTATCCTAGGGGAATTTTCATATGTGTGGTTCCTAATATTTCATGTCTTTGGTGCACACTTATTAACTCTGATCGTAATTCTTGGCATATTATCTGCATCGTTGATTTGATTCAAGGCTGCCGACTAGGAAGGGAAGTTCCCGCTTATAGCTCGAACGGATCGTTGGTTTGAAGATGACACAACCACAGTGTTTCTCGTTAAAGATGTATCATACTGTATTGAACATTACTATTGGTGATACTAAATTTGAAAGCTACTTTGTGAAGGCGTGCGAAGGAAAATGAGAAGCTCAGATTAAAGTTAGAGTTCAGTTTGCCCTTGGGAAGACCAAGAGTGGTGTTGTGTTACGTGAACTATCAACAAAGTAATGATTGTGGAGAGGGTGTTATAATTACTCTTCGGAAATAGGACCTCGTGAAGCCACTTATCTTAACTGATTGAGATTGCGGGAGAATGTTTTGGAGATTACAGCATCTGTTGTGTTTGTCCGACCTTGCTGAAAACTCATTTGCTGAGTACTTTGGATCTCTTGTGAGGAGCAAGTATTGATTTCATCAACTCCCAAATTTCAATTTCCAATGCCCAAATGAATCTGTTTTCTGAAAATGTCTTGCAATATATGACTGAAACGTTACAATACAACAAGTAGCTTTCATACAGATGGAATACTATTGACTTTGAGAAGCTGAAGTAAATAGCTTAACGGTTACCCACCTAATGCGACGTGTGTGCGTTTATATTATTTCCCTAATGCTGGAATGGCTTCTGTTCACTTTTGATTCCATTTCAGTGTCTGGACGGGTTTGTTTCTGTCAAGCTGCCTTACTTAAAGGATATCCGTAGTATTTCGTGATTCCATTTCAAATGACAATAGTGGATAGAGCACATGTCCAACATCATACCAAGAGACGTTAGATGATGGTACCCGACTGACGCTCGGCAGCAGGTGGAGGTTGGTTGGTTGGTTGGTTGTTTAACGCCGCTCTCATCAATATTCCAGCCATATGGCGGCGGTCTGTTTATAATCGAGTCTGTACTAGACAATTCAGTGACCAACAGCATGAACATCAATCTACGCAGTTGGGATACGATGACATATGTCAACCAAGTCAGTGAGTAAGATCACCCGATCCCGTTAGTCGCCTCTTACGACAAGCATGAGTTCCTTAAGACCAATTCTAACCCGGACCTTCACGGGTGGCAGTATGTGGAGAACTTCCAAGATGCACAGCACGAAAAAACAAACCCATGCACAACCACACACAGAAGTACATACACAAAATCTAAATCTTAAGATAAATAAACGTGCTCACACGCACGCACGCACGCACGCACGCACGCACGCACGCACACACACACACACACACACACACACACACGTAGTCTGTCATACGGCCCCTGACACAAATATACCCAATGCAGCAAATGCAAGTCTAGAATGTGTGGCAAGTCAAGATTGCCAGTTTCTGAAAATGAAGAAAGTCTCTGGACTCCTTTTTATTGTATTCTATTTTAATCTAAAAACTATTTTTTCAGTAAAATATGTTCATTTCAGAGACTAGCAGTTAATCTAACACATACATACACACAAACCACATATTCAACAATACCAATAGACATAACCTACCGAATTCGTGAACAGCTATATATATTGGTTGGCCCCCCATTTGTCTTGATTCATCACATAGCCTCCAACTTGGCTTGGGGAATGCTCACAAGCGTAAAATGGGTGACCATGAATAAATCCCTAAATGTCGGCTTAGATATTTCTTGCATAAAACGGTAAGGATAAATGGAAGCGGCGCAGAGACGAAGCGTTCAGACATTGAAATGGAATCAGAAGTAGACGACGATAACCTGCTCCTGCTGTTCTTCAGCTATCATTTCTGTGAACCACTGATCTTAAGTAATTATATCTCTCGTAGATGACACATGGCTTGCAGAATATGACTGGAATTAAATGAGTTATCAGAAGAATTGTATTAAAATATTGGTACAGGACTTTTATTTGCATGAAGACACAAAATATATGCCATCAACCATCAATGACGTCTTCACGGGCACTAGATACATAGAGCCAGACAATACATTTATCGAAAATGTATATATAACAGTTATATGTGACATTGCGTTAAACTGTACGATATTTGATACTGTGTTTATGCTCTATGGTATGGTTGATGTTACGCCATGGTCTGCTCATCACACCGAATGGCTGGTTTCTATTCTCCATATGGGTACCAGGCATGAAACCTGCTGTGACTTTATTGGAACATTGCCGAAAACCTGTGAAACCCAATTCAGTCACTTATCTGAGAATGTGCTTGTGCTTTATCTATTGGAATACTACTCATAATATAATGTCGCAATATTTACCATCATGGTGTGGATTGTTGTCATATTTGACAATAATTCATGTCATCATGAGCACTTCATAATGTCTGACAGTTTAACCTGTACATAACTCGTCGTGATACACAAATATTGTTCTCTGTCGATAAGGTCCTACAACCTAGGATACTAAACCTTCAAATGACTATTCACAGTATCAACAATATTACTGTGTTTGAAAACAAAAGATACATTTCCATGTTTTAGAAATGAAACATCCACTATAATTATTAACTTGGCACTTTTGGCCGATGTCCAGATGTACTGATACATCCTGACTCTTGCGTGAACCAACATCTGCTCACGTGTTGGTAATGATGAACAATATGCACTAATCAATACGAAATGTAACGGTAACGAGAAATAGAAAAGATAATTACCACCGCCGGAATAATCTCTAACAATAATACAAAGTCATCTCTAATATATTCCTACAACCTAACCATTAGACACATTGCCATTGACAACGCAAATGTGACTGGACAGGCGACCATAAGCGTTTTCCTGTTGTGACTCGCAACTGGATAAGGGAATGTACACCTGAACAAATATGAAGCTGCTCTGTTTTTTTTCTAGCATAAATGTCTAAAACGATACTCCTGGCAACCTGCCTGAAACTCAGAATGTAAATTTATGACATCTGGCTCTTGACAAGCGGAACCACAGGTAATGACGACACTGTTCAGGTTTTAATTGCGTGAACAAACATAGTGTTGACAGGACTGTGATTGAGTTAAAATAGGTTCCACAAACACTTATGTATCAAGAATGTCGTATGAACGGGTATAGATGACCATTCCTGTCCGAAACTTTCCTTGTGCTTATATACTGACAATGCAATCTTTAAACTGTAAATCTCAATGAACACTGGTGACACGCACAACCCTCCGTATTAAGCCAGTGAGTCTCCAGGTACACTCAAGTATTGTTGTCATTCCCGATGCTAAAATTGCCATATGTCCACCATGTCTCAAACTTGTTCCAGTATTCCAAATATAATTATATCATGACTCATGGCGGGCAGAGGCGACCGAGTTTCTTCAATTTTTATTCAGTTGACAGTACCGATTAACGAGTTTACGTTTACGAAATTTAAGTATTTAACTGTTTACTACGTAAAAAATTTCAAACTAAAGTCGGCATGCTTGTTAAGAACAACTAATGCAAACAATTATTGGAATAACCTACACTGCAAATAGATACTGTACATCACCAGCTTGTTTCACCAGCCAATGTTTGGAAGTCCGGCATATTTTAGACCACATCCAGGTAATTTCCATAAGGAAACGTGGCTTATGGCACGACGAGATATCTGGTGTAGTGTACATATTGCCTGGTTTAGTGACGTGAGCACTTTGTGCCGCCCCGAGGGGGAACATGCCACTGACGACAGTGGACTCTGTTATTCTTGATTTTGCTGGTGCCAGTTACGGATACAGAAACTTGGTCAGTCACATATACTAAGCAGCCAAAGAAACGTCAGTTTTGAATTTTCGTTTGCAGAAACGGATAACTGTAAACTCATTTAATGTTTTGATTGTATATTTTTGACAACATCTCCAACTTTACCTGGGCGAAGACCGTCCTTCTTAAACTCAGGATGGAACCCAGGAAATGGTCTCAAAAACGCAACCTGATCTCGGAGATGGTGCAGTGTTCTCCATGTTTTTCATGCAACTCATGCTGCACGTGCTGTTCACAAGGACCAGCCCTATAAAATGCACCCGCAAACCTGGTTGCAACATTCACATTACAACGTAAGCAGGATGCCGCTACTCACGACAGCTCGGGGGAACCAGGCGCTAGGTAGACTTGAAGCTGGCCACACTGCACAAGCCGTTGCCAATCACTTCCAGGTCAACGTTCGGACCATCTACAGGCTGCAGTACCGTTTCCGGGCCACCAACATCACAAACGATCGCCCCTGTACTGGCAGACCAAGGGTGACCACAAGACGCCATGTTGTGCGACAGCATGTACAGAATCCCTTCATGCAGGCATCCGAAACAGCACGCCAGACAGTGGGAACACACGGAAGACCAATCAGTACTGATACAGTACGCCGACGTCTGAACCTCCATTGCCGTAAACCTTACCGTGGACCTATCCTCACCCCTCATTGGCGTGAACGTCCACAGTTTGCCCTACAACACCAAATCTGGCGATACAGGCAATGGAGAACTGTTCTGTTCACAGAAGAGAGTCGGCACTGCGTATCAATTGCAGATGGCAGAACCAGAATATGGCGACGACGTGGCCAGCGTTATTCAGACCACTGTGTTATTGAAAGAGACTCATGGGGAGGTGCAAGCATCACATATGGTATGGGGTGGAATACGCCTGAACCAGAGAGTGGGTCCTGTAGTGTTCCAAAACCTTGGTCCAGGGAAGGGAGGCGGCATCACAGCGGTGCGCTACATCGACCAAGCTCTCAAACCCCACGTCATACCACATTTCGCACGTCAAAGGAACAACATTTTCCAGCATGGTAACGCCCGGGCCCATACTACCAGAGCTACACCGGACTTCCTACAGCAGAAGAGTGTAAACATTATGCAGTGGCCAGCCCTTAGTCCTGATTTAAACACAATTGAACACCTTTCGGTTGAAATTCAGAGGAGACTGAATAATGTCATGCCAAGGCCGAACGCAGCCGATTTATTGCTCCAGGCCTTTCTCAGAGTGTGGTTCAAGATGTCAGTGGCCTTCATCAATCGATTGGTGCACTCCATACAAAGAAGCTGTGCTGCAGTTATTGCCGCTCGTGGTGGTCACACTAGATACTGAAGTGAAGGGTCTGAATGGACTGCAAACGTTCACGTAATGTCTTGAAAATGTTATTCATTGATGTGTCAAGATATTGTACACCAAAAATGTTTTTTGATCCGCTTATGATGTCAATTTCTGCAATGATTTGATTACAGTGCCTATCTAATTTCGAATTCGTACTGACGTTTTATTTGCTGCTGAGTATATTATTACATCATGAAGGCTCCAGAATACCTAACACCACAAAAGCGTTTTTAGTTGCAGATATTCCAGATAATCTTGCAGCGACTCAACAGGGCATTCTTTTTTTGTCGGGTGGGGTTTGGAGGAGCGGGTTTGCCAATGTATCTAGAATCCACGCAAGGTTAGCAATTTTAGTATCACATTCATACCTGGTATTCTTAATCATTTATGACTGGAAAAACTATATCATGTAGTAGATTAAGAAACACGCGTGCTCATATGGAGTAAAACACATTAACTAAAATTATTCGCTATATTTCTTTAGCTTTGATCTTTACATCCGATCGTACCACGTCCTTAAGACTATAAGTTCTGACAGTGTGCAGTATTTGATTGCGAGTAAAAGCCTCGGTTAGTGCGCAAAATATCGTGAAGGTGCAATAAACAGTTTTGAATGGAAGACCTGCTCTTTTTTTTCTTCTATCTTCGACAAAGTTTAACAGGATTAAATTTATGGATTTAATTAAAAGATGTATAATCGAAGATAAACCTCAAGCTACATTAACTGCAGTTTGTTGACAGGCCGTGGGGTTGTTTACAACCCAGATGAGTGATCAATGTTCGTCTCTGCAAATCTACTATCTGTGGTCTCATTTTACTTAAGCCTGGGTCTATTCTTGGATGACATGAGCAACCATTCTCTGATAGACGTCGTAAACAAAAGCCACATAATTCTTTCCACAATCATAAGACATCGGTAAGGGTGACGGCAGCATGCCTTTGCTAAAAGGTTAGCCTGTCCTGCCCCACAAGAAGCACATGCCGCAAACAAGTACACATCTGAATCAACATGGAGACGAAGTCAACCAACGTGAAAATAGGGAACATCTGGCATCCTTACAGTTATGTAATTACTGACGTGCAAATTTTCGGATGTCCTCCAAATGTCTGGCATAAAAAGTTTCAAGGTATTACTGGGGCCTACCTGCTGTAAACATTTTCAAACATTTTCTGAGCAATACACACATGACGATTTTAGAATTATTTGTTGGACTCACAGCTTAAGAATAATTAGTTATTTCTCTCAATCTTTGTGCATAGATCTAAATATATATGCAACAGATGAGGCGTTTTCACAGCAGCGTTCGAAATAATCGTGGACCCTGAGGCCCAGCGCCGGTTGTTATTGTATCGGGCCGGCAGTTTCAAATGTTTCCAGGCCCTTGTGGTCTTCAGTAAATTATCTGTCTTTTTTCAACTTGAATCTCTTCTTTTTTTCCTTGATTAACGTTTGGGAATCATCCATGATCCATCATTTTACGATAGCTTACAGTTTCACTTACTGGTATTTCAGCGCTGAAATAAAGCGCATAATAAAGTCAACACCAGTCTTTAACCAATGAAAAAGTCTCTCTGCGCCATATGCTTCGCTAATTGATTTTGTAGAAACGGTGGGAAACTGTGTACACTGTAGTCTGTTTGTTTTTATTGGTTTGACTTTAACAAAATGGGCTGCAGATTTCATTCAGGGCCTGTAGATCTTAAAGCCTTCAGGCGACAGCAGGCCCTGATGGCCAACTGGCAATTAAAGTATTGCAAACACTGTTTCACAGGTCTTCAGTTATTTCAAGTTTAAGTGGGAAAATCTGTATATCACCTTTATCGAACGATATCAGATCATCGATATTCCTGATGCGTACCTTAGACATCTTGGCAACATTTCTGAGTTATGATTGTGTAATCCGATATATACAACTAATCAGTAAGGAAGATAGAACAACGAACACTCACCGGGATGCCAACTCCTTGTCTGAATACCCTATTTCAAAATTTCAAATACACGTTATATGTGACCATATATTGTTTCACATATTGTATTCTCGGTAAACTTTAAATAATACATGCTTTCACCAAAATTTAACCTAAACCAATCCTTTGATTTTTTAAAAAGTATTTCCACAAGATATTATGATCACATGTCTCAAATACTTCCTGTGAAGTAAAAAAGGTCCTTTCTTGAATATACCAGGGATGGTGATTAATCTGTTAGACAGGAATTCAATTCACTGGTTGGACCCATCATTACAACGATTTGTTATGGTGTATTGGAAAAGACATTGACGTGTTCCTTAGCGAAGTCAAATGTTGATTGACTAAATGCTTATTCATAATGTCATTACAGTTATACCAGGATTGAAATAAAAACATAAAATATGAGTGAGTGAGTGAGTTTAGTTTTACGCCGCTCTCAGCAATATTCCAGCTATATGGCGGCAGTCTGTAAATAATCGAGTCTGGACCAGACAATCCAGTGATCAACAGCATGAGCATCGATCTGCGCAGTTGGGAACCGATGACATGTGTCATCCCGTTAGTCGCCTCTTACGACAAGCATACTCGCCTTTTGTGGCAAACATGGGTTTGCTGAAGACCTATTCTACCCCGGACATACAATATGATAATGCTTTATATAAAGGGTATGCTATTTGACACTTTTCATGCGGGGTAGTTAGGTTTTGAATATCAACTGGATAGGACATAATTGGAATTAAGATATTGAACAGGTTCATCTTATCTATGGGTAATTTCTTGAACACGTAAACAATCCATGTTTTACTGAAATTCTGCAAGCCGAAGTCACAATTTTCACATAGTGGTTTCAAACAGATAATTTGAATTGAATTATAAGAAAATCTAATATTTAAAGAAAAGTACCCCTTCTTAAATTACATCGTAAGATATTATATTATTAGTGTCATTAAGATATTCCAAAAATGTCTGATAACACAAATGCAACAGAATTATGTTTTCGAAAGTTTGGAACTGAGGATAGAAGAGCTTATAATCTGGCCATTCTCTCGCTCAGACTGGTATCATCTCTTGTCATGAGAGTGAGCAGTCTTAAATGATAATAGTGTTGTTCGCTTTAAAGCCTTGCATGACGAATCATTTGAGGGGACCGCATTCGATGTTGCTTATGAAGCAGCAATGCTACACACTTGCAGCACTTCTGATGTATACCAAGAACTTTGGATTCATACATAAAGTGACATACTTTGTTTAATGGCTATTTCCATTATGTTCATATCAACTTATAACGTGGGCCAGAATGCTTCCACCTTCACTTGGCATCTCCACTAACACCACTCGTTCGCTTTGACTTTGTCATGTTTGAATATGGAATATAAACATACGTAGTCATATATTGAGGTTTCTCACCAGAATTGTAGTATAAATTGAAGAAGTATAAATCAATGTCCGATGATCGTTAAATGAATGAAACAAGCCAGAAATGGTTATTCGGTGATGCTGTATTTTTTATATGGGTATCATAGTTATTCTTTGGACCTTGCTTGTAAAGAGTTACTCATATCCAATTGTTGAATGTACACTTTTCATTGACCTGTTTCCAGTCAAGTCTATAGAATGTACCTAACCTGTTAATCATATACTTCGGTTCCCGAATTTCATCGTGTGTGGCGGATATTACAAAACATCCACCATGCGTGCTAGACCTTTTCACGAAATACAGCAACACCAAAACGTCAACATATTTCAGTCTGTGAATTTAAAATTGTTTACGAATTGTATAAAGCCGATGTAAGACTTGCACCTGATTTAATCCCGATCTCATCTTGGGGATTCATTCGTGGCTAGACCAGTAAATATGTTATCGTAGCTTTGAAAAATGATTGTGATTAGAGGTTAGAATAAGATGTTTAAAGTTTCATATCTAGATATTAGCGGCGGGGCCTTTTCTAGAAGCAAAATTAACTATAACGTTCGCAATATGCTCATAAATCAGGGGCGTAGGAACGGTGGGGGCTTGGGGGCTTTTTACACGATGAAACCATATCTACCTTACCATAACTACAATTTCATTTTGATTTTCAGTACTTTTCATAAATTAGCCACCACCACCCCCCACCTACCCCACCCCTGAAAACCGTTCCTATGCTCCTGTAAATCACTATGAAACAGTGATTATACCACGCCCATCTTTCGCAGTTCCTAGTGCGATGTATGTTGTCTAACATAATTGGAACTAAATGACATCTATTGTTTATTCATGCGGAAAAGACATCACCTTTCATCTAAAATATGTCATATCCTTGAAGTATGATGAGAAGATAATCTTATAATCTAATGACACATCCAACACCTTAATGACTGAAACAGGTTACGCATTCGGGAACAAAAACTCGAACAAATCTTTCATTTGACATGTCAAGCAGAAATTGAAGAAAGTCCACTCTGCTGCATGATCGCCTCTGTGTCTCCACAAATTAATTCAGATGCATATGTTCTTCATGTCATCGATTATTCTTTCCATGAGGTTGTCCGCCAAAACCTTAAAAAACGACCAAATTCAATATTAACGTGTCTTGACATCGCGGGAGATCTTTTTCTTGCAATGCAAATATTATCTTATGGAATCTGTTGATGAAACGTCGGCATTCGATAGTTACACTGTGCACGTTTCGGTGAAATACATTTATTAGCTATAATATTCATTGCAAGGGAAAGAAACAGCTACAGAAGTTTTAAGTCATTGTCAGCTGATGCCTTGAGTGATTTTCAGATATGGAATCATATAATGTCATTCGCTTTATTGTTTTGCTTTAACTTAATCCACGCACCGAGTCGTTATTGCATGAATTTGTTTGGGGGTTTCACAGGAGAGAGGGCGAGTATTAATTATATTCAGCATCGCTTTCAATAAGATCTTTCCAGATATTTAATCTTCATGTTCAAGAGAGCCCGAGGAGCACGGTGCGGACAAAGATGAACTCATGGATTCTGAAACGCCAAATGTACTCAACTCTGTATAAGGGAATGCGGAGAATTGGGCACAAACATTCAAAGATCCACATGTTAAATCACATGCAAGAACACGATTGGAATATCGCCAGAGTGTTTTTGGAAAGATATCGTTTTGTGTTAATGCATTAGATATCAACATGTACGAGGGTGGATTATATCTATCATTCAAAATCATTTTTCACCATATTGGCAGCAACGATCAGTGATTGAAATATGCAATTGACAGCTACCCAGTTTCAGTTCTGATTATCATTTGACAGTGACATCATGGCAGCCGGTTTTGTTGTAGAGTTGTTTGCAAGGAGATATCGCTTAATGTAACCTGAAGATGGTAAAGAAACATTATTATTTGCTGTATAATTCGTCACTTCTTCATCGGATAAAGGTCCATGCAGGTAGCAAAAGTACTGTAAATCCCCATGGTCCCTAGTTTGATGATCTACCTTCCGTTGTTGGCTATCTATAGCCAGTTTTTATATTGTATTGTCCAAATAGTGCTGTTAGTTTTAATTTTCCACACTAGTTTTAGTTGTAATTGTGATATTCTAGTTGTTTTACTGTCCTTCGTCGACAGTTTTATAATAAACATCTATTCCATTTCAATGTCACATATGTTCTTGTCACGACATGGCTGAAATATTGCCGATGTGACGTTAAATAATACCTCACTCACCCATCGGATAAATAAGCAAAAAGTTATAGAAATGTATTACAGATTAAGTTGCAGTAAGTGTACACATAAGCATCAAAAGATATTCTGTTTCTTCATTCTACACAGGATCCGTAAACTAATACAATTCAGGCACTGATATTCCGAGCAAAGTTAGGATGTGACTTAAGAACAACCAAAGAATGATTGGAAACCCTACACTGCAAATCCTCTTCAACTCAAGTTATTTTTACAAGTCAGATTTTGACATCCGGCATATTTCAGACCGTATCCAGGTAATTTCCCAAGGAGCCAGCAACCACTTATGTCATGACGAGAAATCTGCTGGAGTGTATATATTGTCTGGTTTCGTGACGTTTTCATTTTGTGCCTCGTCGAGAACAGAAGGCATTGATCTGGGTCCTGCCCGTGCCATTTATATCAAAACGGAAATTACCTTACCTTTTTAAAAAGAAAACTTGTTACAGCATAAACGTTCTGGAATATGTCACGAAACGCCAAATGAATTTATGAATTCATCCATTTATTACAGTACTAATGTCTAGTTTGCAGTGGTTATGAATTGAAAATGTCATTGTTACATTCCCACATTTAATCAATTAATCACATTGATTTTGCATGCTGATAATATAGTAAGCTTTTCAAACGTATTGAAAGGCAAGTTTAAATAGATTTCTTTCCAGCTAAACGACTTCAAACGAAACACATTATTAAAAACAATCGCAAGTCTCTTTTCTAAAAGTGAGAAATTTACTATTGCTTAATGACATCAATTTCAAAGCGATGAACAATTGCATTTACCAACCTCAATATACATCTGGATTGTTTTAAAGCAAGATGAATTTATCTTCCTTTCATTACAGATCATTGCCTCGTATCTCATCGTAAATAATCCCGGGATTGAGTCTCGAATGATATCATAGTATTAGTCTATGGAAATGGTAAGGCATGTAATAAATCACAACTACCAATATTAAATAACGATGTGACCCGTCGCGTGCTTTCAGGCGATTGGTGTGATTATGTGTTTGTTTTACGATCTCCACCAAAATGTAAATGTGACTTGGAAATATTCCTCATGGTACATACAGGGAAAGCAATATAATAGAGGCTGAAGTGCAGCGATGCGATAAACGATAAAATGCCGAATTCCGCCATTCAAAATTCTGCCGAGCTGTTGACCATTTTGCTGAATCTTTACACGTGCTTATGAGAATATTCCGTGGTTGTTTTGTGTCTTCTGCATAAGTCGTTCATGATATTTAACGCAGATGTTAGAGATGACACTGGAGTCAAGTCCCAGACTGAAGACAAGCCTATATTATCAATTCGTCTAAAATAGTATGTTGCATATGTTCAATCCACAATTCTGAATTACTCGCATATTGTACAATTATTGACTTCTAGTGAGGTATCACATGTCCAAGGTCAATAAATCACTGGATCAACCGAGCTGAAGTCAATAATTGCTTTATTATATGACAAAAGTACTGAATACCTTGAATACACAGTCATGAATCTTCGTGGTGTCGTGTCTGCCATTTTGATGCAGATGGGACGTAACTCTAAACCAACACAGTCACAGGGACGAAGCGATGTCTATCGCTTCCTTATCTAGCATGACGCACGCAGTGCGAAGTTCACAGCTGGAATATCCCAAATCTATTTTTAGACATGGGCGGTGCTTGGATTGTTATATCAACCTCTCGCGACGTGGCGAGGTTGACATCGCCTAGCGTCAAAGCTGTCATGTGACCAAGTGGGCCAATCGGAAGGGCGGAAATATACCCATCATATAATAAGAACATTTATCAACTGATTGTCAGATTTGAATTGCACTATCTGAACATATAATAGCAAGAATAGTACCTCTTTTTTTAGCCATTGATGATTCACATTTTATATTGATTATATAAAGATTTGGGGTTATCAAAATATTCATAAAATATCTCACAACACGATTCCGACAGAATTATTTGTGTAAATGTAAAACTGTTGACAGAAGAGCGTGGAATTCGGTGCTTCTCTCACTGACTGGTCCCCTCTCGTTTCATGACAATGATCACTTTTAAATGATAAAAGCACTGATCGTTTCAAAGCATTGCATGACTTCCTTCATTTTCCTTTGAGGTGACCACTTTAGGTTTTGCGTTCGAAACCGTGTTACATACTTGCAGCATTTCTCATATACCTTAGACCTTAGATTGCATACATACAGTGTCAAACTTCAAAGGTTATTTTTATATACACATCTATTACAGGTGCACAATAATATAAACATTATTTAATATAAAATATTTTCAGTAACCCCAAACCGTTCCACTGTGAGTGACAATGTCGGGGTACATTAATACAATGTGTACATAACAAAGACTGAATGACAATTCTCGATACGCAGTTGTTTAACGCTTCCCGAGGTAAGACTATAGGAATGTAATCGACAAAGACTTTTCTTTAACATCATGGGTTTATGAATCACTATGAAACAGTGATTATACAGTCATACCCACCAGTTACAGTTCTTTGTGGTGTATCTTTTGTCAAATAGAAATGAATTTGTCATTGTCCTTGAAATATGATGATAATATAAACTCACAATCTTATGACACATCCAACACCTGTCTTTAATAACTGAAACACGTTAGGTTTTCGAGAAGACCAAATCGATTAAATCATTCATTTTACATGTCAAACAGAATGGCTGCATAATAGCCTTTCTGTATCGAGCAAATTCATTAGCATATGTTCTTTATGTCCGTCAAAACATTAAAAAACGACCAAATTTAATGTGAACTCATTTTTAAGGAGTATTTTTGTTGTTGCAGTGCAAATATTATCTTCAGGAATCTGCTTGTGAAACGTCAAAATGTGATGGTTACATTGTGCACTTGTAAATGAAAAATATTTATTAGCTATAATGTTCAATGCCAGGAATAGACAAAAATAACTTCAGAAGTTTTAAGCCATTGTCAGCTGATGGCATGAGTGGTTTTCAGTAATCGTATCAAATAACTGAATTCGTTTTTATTGTTTTGCGTTAATTTAGTCCACGACGTCGCTACTGCATGATTTTGTTGAGAATTTGCGTGAGGGAGTGTGGGTGTTAATTAAGTTTAGAATCGCTTTCAGTATGGTATAAAATAGAGAGGCAACGCAATTCAGAAGCAGTAAAATACAAGAGTAGTGAGGACAGCAATATGGTCAATGATGGTTAGATTCACATCTTAGTAGCAGTAATTATGCCTCGCAGGGAATAATGATGACAACACACAATTCTGGTCATCTGGTAACTGTCAGATGTGATGCAAGAGGTAAACACACACCACCACCCGCCCCCATATACACAAATATAATTTGCTTTGAAAATTCTACCCTAAGGCAGATCATTCTATAATTTTCACTGCATCAGAGAAGGGTACATTCCAGGACTCTGTTGAATATACAGTTATATAAATAGCACATCAGCGTCCCTTACTAACTCTACAGATACAACATGTAACTACTGATACTTTCCAACATTCTGTCGAATTGTAGTACAAGTCTAAATATAACACATCACAGTCCTCACTAACTCTATGAGACGGTGGCGGTAGCCTAGAGGTTAAGGCGTTCGCTCGTCACGCCGAAGATCCGGGTTCGATTCTCCACATGAGCACAATGTGTAAAGCCCATTTCAGATGTCCCCCGTCGTGATATTGCTGGAATATTGCTAAAAGCGGCGTAAAACTAAACTCACTCACTCACTCACTATGTATAACTGCCCATACATTGTTGCCCAACGTATAACACTATACATACGTTCAATACATTGTCACAAGTGTTGGTTTAGCTATTCTTCGTGTATTGTTGTTGATCCTTATATCGCTATTGTGTATTGCTGATGCTCAGCCAATCGACTTTCGTAAGTATTTACTTGGGTACAATGTGAAGCCCATTTCTGTTATCCCCCGCAGTGATATTGCTGGAACATTGCTAACAGTGGCATAAAATGCACTCACTCACTCATTCACACCACTCACCTCGTAAGTAGTCTGAATTAATCAGTGACCATATTTGTCGTCAGGAGATACAGTTAGCTGATTATAATAAAAATTCGGAACGTTACCATGCTTTTAATTATTATTATTCTATTCTTGTTTTATTAATGATGAATGAATGGTGCTCTTAACAAGATCAAAATGCACGCCTCTTCAAACAAACTCTCTAATCTGTGGGGCAAAAGACCAGGATGGCAAATTACTTTAGTGACAGATTAAACCGGTAGGTTGAATGGGTTCCTTCTTAAAACAATGAGGAACAGACGAATAGTTCCGTCACTTGAAAGAACTCTCAGATGTAACAGATGTTATTTGAGATCACTATGTTCTATGAACAGATTAAAGAATCAAAGGAAATGGCTGACAATATAATAAATTACAAAACGGAATTTCAGGTAGCCCTGACCGCCCCTACATTAAAATATTCACATCTTCTGGCAATCTATAGTCCGTTTTTATATTGTATTGTTCTGAATAGTGGTTACTTTTAAAGGTACATGTGGGCATATATTATAATACAACTTATTTACTATGAATAAATTATTTGTTTTAGTCACGATATGGATACAACATTGCCGATGTGACTTAATTCGCTCACTTACTCACTTTCGGTCTTGCTTCACTACGCTGTTTGTTTAGTCAATATATACTTCACATCAAAAGTTTAGACTCACTGAAAACACTCTCTATGTATAATATATATGGTTACATCGAAGATTGATTCCTCCACTAACTTGGGGGAATCAACTACAAACTTTATGCAGATGAACTGCTCGAGGATCATGCATCAAATTGCTGAAAAGCATGTGCAAATATCCTGCATGTGAACAGTTGCGTTTTGGTGTAAAGTTTTGTAAATAATTCGGCTATTTTCATTGTGTTTTATCATTCCTTGAACTCATGACAATAATCTTTTCAACTCTACGAATTTGTTTTACAATACATCAGTTCATGTGTAAATAGTACCTTTAAACAGTATGGAATATTTTGCAAAATTTAGTTGAGAACAGTTGCCTGAAGTAAGTGGCTATATTTACAATAGTGAGTCTAAACATTTGATGGGAAGTATATTACGCAAGCGTCCTCGTGCTATAACACTTCAGTGCGAAAGTGTGCTTTATTACACTTTACATGGTGGTAGAGCGAACTGTATTTTTAAATAAACTAAACGTTAAGGAAGATTTTATGTGAAATTTGTTCATTTCAAACGGGCCTTTAATACTGTTAATCGTCATAGATTACACCGGCGTCTAAGAATTCGTATCCACAAAATCCGAGTGTTAATGTGTAAAAAAACATTATTGTGTTCCGAAGTGGTTGAAATGTAAAATATAATGACACTTGGAGATAGCAAAGGGACCTAACTGATTCAGTTTTGAGGTCAAATACAACCCATTTAGCTCCAGGACATCAGCCAGGACATTAGCCCAGGACAAAGTATTGTCAAATGTATTTCCTGGACATATGACCAGCTCTCATTTGTGGATATTAGACATCGAAGACTGCTTCGGTCGTAAACAGAAGGTTTGGGTATCAAGTTACGTAAGGGCTTTCTCTAAATACACCATTAGGCAGGTTGTATCCATGGACAACAAACAATTAACAGCATTTTGCACAATATGAATACAGAATATTTATACACCAATTGTGTCAGTTATTCTAGCACTGAACCCACCCATCAAGTCGATGAAGTCAATATAACTTCTACAAGGGACATCGTCGTGGCTTGTTAGTGGGTACGACTCCAGGCCAATGACAGTTTTCTTTGTGCTTGCTCACTGATATTGCCAGCATGTTCCCATGGACACCATACACTGCCTGACTTTGATTTTTATTAGTTACATAGTGTCACTTATTTTCTGTCGTGTAAAGGACATATCTCACTACTGGCGCTCAGTCGGATTTCTTGAGGGTTTCCTTTGTCTTGAGTACCTAAGGAGAATTGATAAGTGTGACATCTTTGGCCGTTACAGGACTGTGAACTACAACAATCAGCGTAGGTTTGGCCATCTTACTATCAGACCGATGGAGGAGTGTAACAGCACATCTTACCAAATCAATGTTCCCATGTGTATTGTTGAATCAAAGTATGTGTGGTAAACACACTTTTCCTGTCCTTTGTCATCAGCTGGACGCCCTCACCAAAGGGTTTTCTGGAGTACTGCTACTGAATGAACAGGTTGCCTCTTTCATACGGCACTCTTCCCGGATTGTGCTTCTCTGTACTATGTCGACGGTGGGAGTTAGTACCATCTACAAAAATAGCACATGTTCTCATGTATTCAGTTGATTCTGTGTCCATATTCCTCCTGTTTCTCATCAACATCAATTTGTGTCTAGCTGTTTTGCAAAGGAGCAGCCTACAAGAGATTGGTCACCTGGAGAAGGGTTGCAGTCATCATTATAACAACATGGATACTGGGCTTTGTTGTGGATTTCTACCTTTTCCTATGTGAACTTTGGGTTGGACTGTGACATAATGCTTTTCCTACCCATTCCGAACGGTGTAACAGGATTGCGGACACTGGGGTACCTTCTTGAAAGCGGTTTCATAATGATAGGGAGTATTGGCGATACTGTTCAAGGTCCGCTATCAAAGAAGAAGAGTGCAGCCGGATTACGCACTCAGATCTGTGTCTGATACAGTGAAAAATGAAATTGATGAGACTGACCTTTGTAATGGTCATGATTCAGGTTGCAACATTTACATATCTCCAGCTGTATCCGTATACTTTCAATTCAGAAGAAGCACATAGTATTGCGAGAACAATGACTCCTTTTGTATTTTTCTGTCCAATATCTACGATTGTCTTCGATTCTGTTTCTATCTGTCTCTGTACACACCGATGTGGGACACCACCAAATCTCTCTCCTATCGTGCGGGGAGGCGGAGGGGACCCAGAAACACCACTACCGTCAGTTCAGCGCACCAGGGACAACCCCAACAAAATAATGTCTGAAGTCCAGACAGGAGAGATGCCCCTTAAACACAATAACCCCTGTCCAGTACCCAGGAGACACAGCCAACAAAATAACATCGTCCGGCCATACCCCAGGTGACGTACACAACAAGGAGATAATCTTCAGTTCAACCCATATGTGACATATCCCAAAGTGGGTTAATGCCATTTCAGTCCAGAAATACGTCTATAAACAACGGACGTCAGTCCAAACCTCAGAGAGACTGATACACACTACGAGTTTAAAGTTAGTCCACCTCACAGAGACCACTAGAAATCTACGAAGTGAAGTCGGGTCCACCTCACAGAGACCACTACAAATTATGGAATGACGTCAGTCCAAACAGCGATGAATGAGCAGGAACGAGGATAACGTCAGTCCAATGTACATGGAACACACCAAAACACGTCATCATGGCAGACAGGAAACACAACCAGCAGCAGGCGATAACAGTCGTCTGCTGCCAGGAGGCCGCTCGCACAACGTCAGGTTCAACCCACGGAGAACAAGTGAACACGGGGAACAAGTTAACATCAGCCCCAACAAGAACATATATGTGCCCAACATCGTGATATCCTTATCTAGAAGTCATCAAGGGAGAGGACATAGAAACCAGACAAATAGTGGTTTACGTGACAACGGGTCTACAAAGGTAGGTCGAAACCAAGCACATGTATTGCCACGTGGAACTTGCCAAACACATGCGTTACACGCAAACCAAACATCATTGTAACAAGGATATTGATTCAGAAGCACGTTGTATGTTGACGTTAGGAAATTACCAGACTAAGAGCAACAATGATGGAGACTTTCAGTATACTATAGTTGATCTATCTGAATTGAGGTGAAGCATGTATGGTTGTAACTTGGTTTACATGTGAATCCAGCATCCTTCAAATAAGCCAAGCTTTTTACTGTAACATATGTTGGTTATTCTCTACCTCATACTTGATGGTGTTACACACTGTGACATGAACAAAGTTACACATGTAAATGTTAAGATCATTATGCTGAAAACAGATGAAATTGACCATAGCTGACTGTGTCGAAAATAATAACTGGTGGTGGTGTACATTCTTGATGAATAATATTGGGCATGGTCATCATTTATGGATTGCATATCTTGTTGGGTTTGGGTATCATGAACTCTTAACTGATTCCCTCACGTTAATGATGGACAGTATTTTTTTTTCAGGTTCGGAAACATGAATTTGGTCACCGAGGGTCAATTATACGTTTTAGTTTTATTCATGTTTATTTCAGCGTTTACTTTGTGTAAAATGTATGTGTACATATTTTTAATGTCAGATGGTGTTCATTCTAAGAATATATGATACGTATATATATTTGTGGTTTCTGTATAATTGACAATACTTAGCATGGTTTAGCCCTGTCACCATGTCCTAACGTATGGTTTATAGTTGCACATTATATGTGAGGAAATATTCTTTGTATAAGCGAGCTGCATTCAGTTTTAGTTAAATCACAGCACAGTATTCTCAATCAAATACTTCTTCCAGAAACACATTTAAGGACAACATCATATAGGTCAATTAGTAAATAATTTCTTGTGGTGTACTCCGAATCCCACAATTATTGTTTTTTCTGGTACTAGCGCAATCCACCACTAAAGATGAGTGCTCTCATAATTGTGTTCAGGAACAGTGTTATGTTGCCTGCAAATCAGTTTGAGTGTTGACTGTGAAGTACATCTATTGATATCGTTATCGTTGCTTAAAGTAAAGTAATGTGAATGATGACGATGAAGTGAGTGTGTGTACTTTTTGTGACGTATTACATATAATTGGGTTGTCGGACTATTTGCTATTGTTAAGACCGTAGTTTATGTTTGTTATTTAACGCCGAACTCAGCAATATTCCAGCTTTATGGCGGTGGTAAATAATCGAGTATGCACCTGGCGATCCAGTGATCATTAGCATGACCATCGATAGCAATTGTGATACGATAACATGTGTCAACCAAGTCAGCGAGCCTGACCAACCTATCCCGTAGTCGCCTCATACGACAAGCATGGGTTATTGAAGACCAAATCTAACCCGGATCTTCAGGATTTTCTGTGACAGTAAAATTGTTTGCATATGTTGTTCTAGATTGTTCTGTTTGTATTATAATTTAGTTTGACATGAATATTTGAGACATCAAACCATCGATGTTGCGTTTTGCTGTGCTGTCGTGTAATGGTTGTTAACATTGTTGTACTATTCAGATCATGCACACTGGTGATGTTTGACTGTAAACATTGTTAAGCTACGGAAACCATACGTATTAGCGATATTAAGTTTGCCTATGCTGTAGTATACTTAATGTAAATGTTGTAACTTTTTGATCATGCATATCATCGATGTTGAGTGCTTGTGAAGATGGTGTACCCCCAGAATTCGAATTCTTCTGATGTTTTTGTACCATACTTGAAAAATTATTTAATAAGGTTTTAGATCGAGAATCTTGGAATATCAGTATGATTATTTTGCTATATAAGTCTGGGTCACCTCATGGTTTTAATAACTATAGAGGTATCGATCGCAGTACTAAATGTTACAGGAAAACACGTCAGTCATAGAAAACAAATTTAAGAATATGGATGGAAGTGAATGATTTTCTGTCGGTTTCAGTCCGAATTACTTTGGCATCTAATTACTTTGTTCTAAATGTCTGTGCAATACCAAAGGTCGCTTTTACTGTGTATTTATTTACTTTGATAAAGCCTTTAACTTTCTAAAGGTAAATACTGGATGAACAGGCTGTTTTTCAACACCCTGTAGTGTAAGACAGGGCTGTATATAAGTCCTTTACTGTTTATATTCGTAATAAATGAGCTTGCCGCTGAAGTACAATATAGCTGCAGTTATGAGATATTTGTTACACAAGAAATTTGGGACATAATGCTACTTCTCATTGCTGATGATGTTGTAATGTTTTCTTAGTTTGTAAATAGTTTGCAAAAACAGTTAAATATGTTGCAATCCTATTGTACCAAATGTGGATTAGTAGTAAATCTTAGCAAAACAAATGTTGGGGATCTGCCTTAAATTTAATCAATTATTACAAATATTTATGTGTTATATTTTCTTCTTCTAAACTGATGTGGGCTGTGGACTGTACGGAATTACCTACCTAGGCAAAATATGCATTGTTTCCCGTTATTATTTATTCTCGAAATCTATATGTGTATGTTTCCTCACAGCGAGTACCATTTTTCAGGGGAAAATTATGTCTGTTTTCCTGTACGACTCTGAAATATGGGATCCTATTAGTATTATGCTGTGATTGAAAAGGTCCATACTTCATATTTCAAACGTTTTCTAGGTGTTGGTAAGTTTGCTTCTAATGAGGCAATCCTTAGTGAAACTGGCCGCAGTAGCATTTTTGTATACAGTCAATTAAGGGTAATTAAATATTGGATTAAGTACTAAGATTGTGTTCAGATAGATATCCACATCGGTGTCATAAAATGGTAAAACTTGATGATAAAGGCAAGAATTGCATTTCAGGTGTTTAGTATTTGTTACCCGCTTTGTATGGATATCTCAAGATGTTAAGGATTCACAATTGTTTGTATTTTCATGTATACAAACTGTGAAGTATATATACTGAAAGCCATTAAAACGCAATTGGGTATTTGTTGTCCTGAAACTTACAAAGTTCTATTGAAGATTTTGTCCTGCGATACAGAGAGGGATGTAGGGATAAAAGGCTGTTATTCTGGCCCATTTCGAGTTCGAGTCGGGCATTCCTCTCACATGAACTTTGATACTTAAAACTGAACCTTTGACATTTCTCGTAAACACAACCACATTCATGAAACACGTTGTGCACATGCATTACCTGCACCCAGGCCCTGTAAAAGCACAAGGAATTGTGGAACTCAATCACTTTGAGAAAATGCCACACTTGACACAAGACGAAAGGAATCAGGTTATCAGTATGGTCAGCCAAGATTGCTTCAGATGTGATGATTGCCAGGCACTTTAATGTGCATCCATCCACTGTAAGTCGACTCAGACAACGTTTTCGGGCTACCGGAAGTGTTGCTGATCGTCCGCGACCTAGTGCACCACCTGTGATAACAGCTCGACAAAACCGCAATATCCGAGTTTCACACTTGCGAAATCGGTTCCAAACAGCTGATGATTAGACAAGGAGGACAATTGGGACAAGTCAACCAAAATATATGTGGATCTTGCTGCCTTCAACATCCGGTGTCGTTACCCATACCGAAACTTATGTCTGTTTTCCTGTACGACTTCTGAAATATGGGATCCCTATTAGTATTATGCTGTAATTGAAAAGGTCCTACTTCCTATTTCAAACGTTTACTAGGTGTTGGTAAGTTGATCTAATAAAGGCAATCCTTAGTGAAACTGTGTCGCAGTAACATTTTTTGTATACAGTCAATTAAGACCATCAGAGGCTGCAAACCATCCAACAGCTGTTACTAAAATGTGTGTTCAGATAGACTGCGAGCATCGGTCTTACCGCAAGTGGACACACACGATGATGACTGCAAGGTAAAATCCTTTGTTTGATGTCGTTTTGCGTCACTGATGTTGTTACCGGACGCTTTCAGATGAAATTATTAACAGATGTTCACCAAAAACATATCTCACAATTAAGGTTTATATATTTGAAATCAGTGTGTAAAGAATCTATGAATGTCATATATTTTAATGGTCAACAATGGCACTGCTGTAGCATTTCTTCATCACCCTGTCTCAGAAATTATAGTAAAGTGAGACCATTGTTTCAAACGGAGGGCCATTTGACGTGTTTAATCGACACGAGTTTAGTTAGAGCTTATTTATATTCAGAATTTCTCTTGAATATTGTAATTTATATGTATGCCGCAGGTCCAGATACTGATATGATGGACTAACTGACCTTTAGAAGTAGGGATGAATATCATGCCTTATCAATATGTGAAAAGTATTCTAATTTAACATATAAATTTCTCCCTTAATTTCCCTGCAGGATAGATTTAAACATCGCCAGCTAACAAAACATCTTTAAAACTCTGATTATCCAGATCTGATCCATGTTGTTGCTGTACTTTTAAAAAGTGTGTTTGCAGTTACAAATGTGTAAACAGTAATCAGATTTCAATCTGTTCATCACGTGGCAAATGTTAATTTTTTGTCTGCATTTGTACAAGGTGCCTTGACCCTGAAGAAGTGAAACTTAACTGTCTCTCTGATGTTGAGTTTTACTATGTCGTAATGCACTGTTTGAATACTGTATGTTTCTGATCATTTATACAAACATGATGCGTTTGACGGTAACAGTGTATGACATAAAATATGTGATGGTATACTTGTTGGAATGGGATTAAGGAGATATGCACATACATAACTATACTGTAACCAAACGTACATCTGGTTGTAGACAGCCACCAGTGACGGTTCCCTTCGAGTACAGGCCTCATGCCTGTGATGATATGCAGTGTTTGAGGCTTCACCAATTGGTACCGATGAATACTATACAATTATAATGTGCATAGATTATTTATCCAATGTTGCTGTCAACTGACAGCTTGGCTGTGTATTGGCAATTAAATTGTATTGGGATATATTTCGATTCTGGTACCAGCATTTCGATAGGTATTTCGTTTTATTGGGACCTTTAGTATTTCACAGTGAGTGACACTGATTGTACATGTAGATCCTATTTTCTTCATACTAAATTCTCAGCAACAAATGTTATGGCTGTGATAACAAACATCTCGAATTTAGATTTAGGAGATAAACGTACTGTATTTGGAAATTAGATGAATGTTGGACCGAATTGATAGTCGAATTGAAGCCGAACGCGTAGCGTGAGGTTTCAAATGATTAAATTAGAGACTATCAATTCTGTCTAACATTCATCTAATTTCCAAACACAGTATGTATATCCCCATTCTACCATAACCGATTTAAATCGAACTTCCTCGTCCTGCGGAAGACACTGCGTAATCCGGCATGGGACGAGAGGCGAATTGAACTCGTCTGTGAAAGGAGTGGTAGGTGCCGTTCGTATTTTTGTTAACATTGCAACATAAAAAATATCCTGTCCAAAGAAAACAAACTACTGTTTTTTCAATGCAATAATGTAACACCTAAGAGCTTGGTTTTTATAATCATAACTCCACACGACCGAACCCAGCCTATTGTTTTGTGTGCCGTGTTACTGTACTCCCCTGGCCACACTATAATGGAATCGTCTGACCTACTTATTTTCTTGGAAGTAGACAGTTACGCAAAAGTTTGAAATGGCGGACGAGCCAGTGTTTACAGTTTGCGAAAGGTTGAAATTCGAAGTGACAATGGAAAATACTTGACTGATTGTCGAATCTGAACCCTGCAGAATCAAAGAATAGACCCTTTTTGATTGACCTACGACCTGTAACCTGACTGGTGATTTTTATGACCGGCGAGTTTCGATCATGATTTCACATACGTGCCTCCACCCCGGCATGCGACGAAAGAGTGACAGTGCTGCTTTGTGTACATGCGACTAACTTGGGATTCCTTGGAACATTGTTCTCATCATTTGGGACTGGATTGTGGCCAAGCTTTTTTCAAAGTGTACGAACATAGCAGTGACAAACTAGCTTGGAAGGTGGCAGAGAGAGGAATTCTCGTGGTTCAATTTTTGACATTTTGAACGATGCAACGGGACATGATCGAGTATGAGTGGCATAAATTTTGTGTTTCGCCTAACCGTTATCTTGCGAATTTCCCATTCTAAACGGAAACACATATACCATTTACCAGGTAGGTAAATGTTTACGAACGTTTTGCTGCACAAATAGGGATAGATAGGGATGTATTTTACACGGTTTTCTGATTTATATGTTAGATATTGTTTGTTTATGTTTGGGGCTGTGTATTGTAATTGAGTTTGAATATTTTTATAATAGAAGATATTTATTATGATAGTGAGGTTCCCTTATAATTGTGGAGGAGAAATCGTGTAATTGTATTTTTCGAGTTTTAATAAATGTTTTCATCATTTCCATTCACGTCTATTGTGTTGATATTAGCCATGTTGGTGTCCAAGTTGAAGTAGTGCGGCAGTGATGTATACGTGCGCAGTGAAGCGCCGTGAAATCAAACGCATTGTCAATCCAAAATTGATACCGTCTGATTTTATTGATTGACCAATCAAATTCAAGCATTTCACGTAGCCATGGTAGAATTCTTTTTGAAGGCTTGTACTCTCTTGTATATCAAATTCATTGTACATAAAATACGCTGTTTTGTCATTAATTACAATGGGAAACTTCAGTGTGAATGAAAGTCTATGTACATTTTAACTTAAACCGTAGAGATAATCACAAAATTTCATATATTTCTATTACCTAAAAAACCGGTTCTAACAGTAAAACATTGCAATACGTATCGTTTCATATCGTATTCGATATACCGGTATACCAGTAATACCGTGGAGCCATATGTGTCAAAAGTGCCCTATGTATAAAAAAGACGTCTACGCGTGTCTATGGAAACCTGGATGTTGTATGTGAGCTGTTGTCTACGACTTTTGTTCAACCATTCTCACACTACGAGTTACTGCCACGTAGGGTGACCTCTTTTCTATCTATCATTATTCACTACCGCTGAGCATTTGGGGTTTATCAAGCGTTATACGTTCACCTTCTGGCTAAGGTACGTTCGCGAAGGAACTCGATAAGTCAACGTGGCGCACGATTTGTGGCAAAAGTAAATGTAGTAGTGGATGTTTCCGGAGGACTATGCTTGGGAGAACGTGATAAGGATCCGGGTTCAAATCCCCACATGGGTATGTTATTTCAAGCCCATTCTTATTCAAACTGTCATTGCGGACTGAAAATGCTACTGAAACAAAAGACAGGAACACGAAGGAGACAGGAACAACGTTTAGTCTCGATTTGTAAATCACATGAGTGAGTGAGTGAGTTTAGTTTACGCCGCACTCAGCAATATCCCAGCTATATGGCGGCGGTCTGTAAATAATCGAGTCTGGACCAGACAATCCAGAGATCAACAGCATGAGCATCAATCTGCGCAATTGGGAACCGATGACATGTGTGAACCAAGTCAGCGAAACTGACCACCCGATCCCGTTAGTCGCCTCTTACGACAAGCATAGTCGCCTTTTATGGCAAGCACATGGGTTGCTGAAGACCTATTCTACTCCGGATCTGTAAATCACGTCATCAACATCAGTAGTGTCATTATGAAATCAATGCAAGCGACAGTTTTACGATCCAAGCATCTTGGTATGAATGGATCTGCAACCACCGCATTACACACAATCTCCACAACCTATTATTCTGTCATGGACAAAGAGGCCAGAGAGGCCACAATTTTCTGTCCAGAGTTACGTCTCTTGTGCATACCCAAACACTATGATCGTGTGTTCTTTGGATCAGACTTCCGATCTTTGTTGTCGTTGGTCATATCAACTGGTAAAACCTCAGAGACCTGCATCCCTTTAAGCTTCCATCCAATTTCAAGCTAACATGACGTGATATAGCTGGAATACAAGAGGTCTGACACCCAAAACACACACATATCGTATAGAACAGTCGAGGTGTCATGACGCCGTGTTGGAGTAAAGTTGTTTTTATCTACCAAGCCTTGTGCTCCTTGCAGAGCATATATATACATCGTTTGTGATGTCATGGAGAAGGATGATTGGATGAAAATTGAATGGGCGGGACTTTTCTTTGGAAATAATGACTGAACGATGTAACTGATGTTGTATGTTTGTGTAGAGATTGAAAAAAAACCGTTAGTACTATTGTGAGCTTCCTTCTTGAGAATGTTCGAAGGGGGTATGGGTGGCAATTTAGGGGATAACACAGTGTACACATCGTTATGATGAAATACCACCTCAGTAAGTGAACCACTTTTAGAACACTACAGCAATATGACGACGGGGACATCAGATAATGGTTTTCACAAATTGTACACTTTAGGGGAATCAAACCTGTGTCTTTGCCGTGACTAGCCAAAGCTGTACCTACTAAATTACCTTATCGATCCAGTATATCCATAGAAGCAGATTAACACATACTGAAGGGTGTTATTAAATGAATGATTATCACCACAGTTAAATTCAAGTATGACAAGCAAAGGTCCCTTGCTAACAGCTTCACATCAACATCCCTTCTTAGGTATATTTTATATCCTTCGCGATTGTGTCCACGTAGACAAAATATCAACACACAAGAGCAAGTATAACGTGCCTATCCTCTCTAATAAGACACGATAATACAATGGCTTCTGAATATTTTGTTGAAAGAAATTATCAGAAAAAGACCACCTTTCCATCTTTCTTAAGGATGTTTCAAAGATTGGATAAAAAAGCTAAAACGTGCAAGACCATTATGCACATAAAATCATAACACCTGAAACATCTCACGAAATATTCTTTCAAACTTCTACAACTGTCCAAGCTATTAAACAAGAAGCATTGCGAACCTCATTGATAAAGCCAAGAGATCTAGATCTATACTTGTACTTCCAATAGGTTATGTTTTCAGAACTTCGTATCAACGCTAGACCGATCATAAATCTTGGCATATTTTCTGCACCGTTGATTTGATTGGAGGATGCCCCTTAAGAAGGGACTTTCCTTGTTGTAATCTCGACGTCCCGAATGCCTCGCTGGTTTGAAGATGACACAAGTACGCAGACTCACATGCTAAAGATATAGCATGCAATATTGAACATTGACTGGAGGTTGTATATTTGAAGACGAACGAAAGGAAATGAGAAGCTTCAGATTAAAATTGAAGATCAGTGTCTGGTTTGCCCTTGGGAAGATGAGTGGTGATGTGTTATGTGAAATATTAACAAACCAATGATTGTGGAGAGGGTGTCATAATTACACGTTGGAAATAGGACCTCGTGAATGCACTTCACTTAACTGCTTGAGATTGCTGGGGAAGGTTTTTGCCCATTCTTCTGCTACACCTGTCTGTGTCAATCTGACCTTGCTGTAAACTCTTCTGTTGAGTGCTACTGACCTCTTCTCGTGATGTGTAGAAAAAATACTGATTTCATTAACACGACTCCAAAATTGCAATTTCAATATCTAAATTAATAATTTAAGCATCGACTCTTATATTGTGCTGTGATATATGATTGAACCGTTATTGCAATTTACGTATGCAACATCGATGATGTAAATCTCGAACCTGATACAACGATGGGATTTATGACCAGCACGTAACAGGACATCAAGCAGCTGTCTCATTTAAAGATCACATATACTCTACGGGGGTACAAATACAAAAATCACTAATTGGCATCGTTATAAATGAAACCCCGCTATTAAAACTACTCATTTCGATCTTTGATAAACTTAAATCGACCTTTTTGACAACAGTGCACAATTCTCACCCGCGAACGAAATTTCAACCAATCAGAGCGGCGCGTCTCTGTGACGTCATATGAGGAATAGATCTGAGGGCCGATGCAGAATGCATGTGCATTTCAGGGGTAAATTATCTTGTTTACAGGTTTGTATAAACCTGAAATCGTGACAACTGTTGTGAAAGATGTTCTCGCAATCTACTGTCATTTAATTTTGTCTCTTGCTTTGCCTAGTTTCCGAGTAACAACTTGTTTTCATAGAAGATTCTGTCAAAATCGTTTTGTGTCGCTAGGCCTTATTTGATCAGCCTCGCTCATCACGGTTACGGTTAGTTTCTTCAACCTAAACAGTGCGACATTAAGAAGGGTGGATGCCCATCAGATGCAGTTATTTGAAAATATCCTCGGTAGTTCTTGTCTGATTGTGAAAAAGTATCAAAGCAGTGTGAGCTTTTTCAGGTTTTCTAATGCCTGGATGGTATAATGACTGATCCAAATTGATCCCATTTCTGTGTTTTTTTACCTCGATATTTAATCATGCCATGTAAAAATATGACGTCTATTATGTATGATATTAAAAATTTACATTTGATTTATTTGAATCCGTAATCTAAACAACCCTACTTTGCCATTGCTAGAAGAATCTGAAAATTTACTTAGATAAATAGGTACATACAGTTTTAGCACACAGCAAATGCTTATATGCATTTCTTATGCAACAATGAAGTTCTGTTTGTATTCTCAAAACAGTGTCGGCCCATAAATTTTCACATGCAATTAAAACTGCATGCAATACAGCAATTAATACTCCCTTGTTGTACCCCGTGTTAAGTGGTATAACCATACACATGTTATTTGTCATCATTCACTTGATGGTCAGTTAATGAATGTATTACAGGTATAATTAGTGGTAACACCACTTAGATTACCCGACAAAGGTTCCCATTTGGCGTTTCTTGTGTCTGGAGTAAATGCTCAACATTATAAACATCGATCAAAGGATTAACCGATAACACGCTGATTGATTAATTACTTTTATCATACACAGCGGATTTGTCAAAAAAGGTAGTGTTTATGTGTGTAGATTTACTAATCTATACTGAATACACTCTGTCGTGTCTGTGTCTGCGAAAAACAACGTCCTTCTTTCAAAGGATTAACCGCCAATACATTAATTGATTGCTCATTATTGGCTAACTAAATTGTTTGTTTTTAGAGAAAGGCGGACGTTATGCAATTAGTTGTCAGGTGTGCTATCTTGGGTGACCAATGAGACTATACACCAATGTGAAATACCTGAAACGATATGTCACTTTTTCGTATATTAGACTGTTAAAAGACACATCACTTGGAACAGCTGCAGATGAATGGCATATGACTCGTTTTTGTAGATATTGATGGATACATTCCTCGAACAAGGTAATAGCCTGACATTGTTCCTATAACTTTAATCTGTTTTAATTTTAATATTTGCATTTTGTTTTTTATTCATTTGTCGTAGCATTCAACAGAATAATTGTTTTCGCCGTGAAGTGTCATGAGACAGACAACATACACTAGGGCGTGTGTGCGAATTATGATTCACATTGGCAAACTATAAAATGTCTAGATATTACAGTCCTGTTATAAAATCACTATAAGTATCAGCAGATCGTCTGCTTTTTATTTAGTTTCAAAATGCATACAAGTATGATAATAAACTAATAAGGATTATAAGACCAAATGTAAAGACGTACATTGACTAGTATCTACATACTGGTTAGCGGACGTTAACCACGTGAATGTAGCAAGAAATTTACCGCGCAGTATTGTCACTTCGACCCCCAACTCGCTTCCGTGGAAGAAATCGTTATGTTATAAGATGTGTCATGCAAAATCCTTTTGGCCATGATTCAAATACATATTTAACTACGAGTAGAAAGTAGTTTTGATTTTCTAACTTGATGAAAACAAACCATAATCTCATTAATTCTAACAGACTTTAGCCCGTGACTTTACGATTTTCAAAAATGGTGGCGCCCTGTCGCGAACATCCACCAGTCTGAGGATAAATGCTATTTAGGTTTGTTTTCACCGAGTTACAAAATCAAAACTACGTTCTACTAGGTAGTAAAATATGTATTTGATTGATAATAATAGGATTTTGCATGACATAGCTTATAACATAACAATTTCTCTCGTGGAAGCGAGGTGGGTGTCAATATAATACTACTTGCAGTATTATTGTTACTTCGACCACAACCTCGCTTCCGAGGAAGAAATCGTTATGTTACAAGTTGTGTCATGGAAAATCTTTATGGTCATCAATCATATACATATTGTACTACAACTAATAAGTAGTTTTGATTCTTTCACTTCCGTGAAGCGATCTGAACACAAGTAAGATATCGTTTGAGGCTTCCACAACGCTCGCCTCGCACTCACAAACATAACCCATTTAGCACGAACTGTGGGATCCTGTGGAAATCTGTGCATGGTGACATCATCGCCCGACCCCTAGGAGCAATTGACGACAACGCACCGATTGGGCATGTCTTCGTTGATGTCTAGAAATCTACAGATGACCTATCGTTTTATGATTAGCTGGGGCGGTGGGGTAGCCTAGTGGTTAAAGCGTTGGCTCGTCACGCCGAAGACCCGGGTTCGATTCCCCACATGGGCACAATGTGTTAAGCCCATTTCTGGTGTCCCCCGTCGTGATATTGCTGGAATATTGCTAAAAGCGGCGTCAAACTAAACTCAGTCAGTCAGTCATGATTAGCTAGAATTTCCGACCTACTTTCGGGTGGCCCTTAGTCTTCTATTACTGACGAGGCCAAGTGTCTTATTGCACTGACATGGCGACTTGTGTGTTTGTGTTTGTTTGTGCGTGCATGCGTGTGTTTCTTAATATTTCCATCTTAGGAATAGTCACCTGTTACCTTAAATACAACAGCTCCAGTTCAGCTATCTTCTATAATTAAGAATCGCGATAGTTTATGATTTATTTCAAATGGTGAGTAGACAACACACAAACACACAAACCATTTACTCAAGTGGCCAGTCATTAGTTTATTCCGTTTGACATAAATAATGAATATTGGTTGACCATCCTCTTGGTTTGATATATGTAATCGCCTCCTTCTACGATTTAGGTATGCTCCCAAGCGTGTAATGAATGGCCATAAATATATACCGAATGTCGACGTAGATATTTCCTGCATATCACCGTAAAGAAAACTGGAAGAAGCCCAGACAAGATGCCCAGACATTGAATAGATTCCAAAGTGGACGATGATACCCATGTCCCTCCTGTTCTTTATCGTGGAGCAGCGACTGTATGTAAGTATCTCTCCGGTAGATAACACAATATGGCTTGTTATACAGAGATTGCTTTGAATAGTTAAGGGAAATATACCTTTCCAGAATAATGGTTTGATATATGACCAGCTCTCATTATGGATATTAGACATCATAGACTGTTTCGGTCGTAAACAGGACGTTTGGGTATCAAGTAACGCAAGGGCTCTCTCAAAACACACCATTAGGCAGGTTGTATCCATGGACACAGACAAATATTAACATTTTGTACAATTTAATTACAGAAAAATGATACATCAGTTATTCTAGCATGGAACCCACCCCACCCACCAAGGTGGTGAACTCAGTATAACCTACAAGGGACATCGTCGTGGATTCTTAGTGGTAGTACGCCAGGCCAATGACAGTCTTGTTGTGCTTGCTCACTGATATTACCAGCATGTTCCTATGGACAGCATACACTGTCTGCCTTGACTTTTATGTGCTACATAGTGTCACTTCCTTTCTGTCGTGTAAAGGACATATCTCACTATTGGCGTTCAGTCGGATTTCTTGAGGGTTTCCTTGTCTTGAGTACACATCTTAAGGAGAATTGATAAGTGTGACATCTTTTGGCCACAGGACTGTGAACTACAACGATCAACGTTGGTTTGGCCATCTTACTATCGGATCGATGGTGGAGTGTAACAGCACATCTGACCAAATCAATGTTCCCATATGTAATGTTGAATCAGTATGTGTGGTAAACACACTTTTCCTGTCCTTTGTCATCAGCTGGACAGCTGTACCGATGTTTTCAGAGAGATATGTCTTGATGTAACCTAAAGACAATAATGACCATTACCCTTGGCTTTATAATTCGTCTTTTCTTTGTCGATTAAACATGCAACTGTTTATAGAGATACAGTACAATTCAAGTGAAGAAAGTGTACACATAAGCATCTACAAGAGACGTCTTATTCTGATTCTTCCTGTACATGATCCATATACTGATAAAATACAAGCATTGGTATTCAAAGCAGAGTGAGGTTGCAGGTTAAGAACAACCAAATGGTGACTAGCATCCCTCTTCTAGAAAACAATCTTCTTCAACCCTAAGTTTTTTGACAAGTTAGGTTTGGAAGTCCGGCATATTTCAGATCGCATCCAGGTAATTTCCCCAAGGAGCTAGCAACCACTTTCGTCACGGCGTGAAATCTGCTGGAGTGTATATACTGTCTGATTTCGTGATATTTTCATTTTGTGCCTTGTCGTGGGGAGAATACGTTATTGACGATATTGGACTCTTTTGATCTGGACGATGCTGGTGCCAGTTATATACAAAAGTAAATTACAAACTTGTTACACAATAAAGGATCTTGAACAATTCGGAGAAAACCCCAATGCGTCTATTTTTCCATCCATTCATAACAGTGTGCTCTAGTTCACTTCAAATACTCCAGCTAAGGTTCCGATCGCGGGTTCTGAGTTCTATGGCAGCTCAGCGTCCATCGTTTCAAATTCATGTCTAATACTCAGTGGTTTTGAATGGAAAATGACTAGCTGGCAATTAAACCATTTGATCTAGAAATACAAAGACAGCACTTCATTCAAACACCTCATGCAGAAATATCTAATTTGGTGAGTAATGTTTAAATATACTGCGAAGGCATATATGTGGTCTGTATGCAAAAACCCTATTTCGGATTCTTATGTAGTGCACGACGAGACTCAAATAATAATCTAAATAATATAAAGCTCGACAAATATTAAATGCAACTTGTTGATTGTTTTTAGTCAAGATTAAACGATCTACCCACCATCACAGAACGTTGTCTTACATCTTGTTGAACAAAATCCTTGAAAAGAATCTCGAATGATATGGAAATATATCAAAATGGTAAGTCGTGTTATGAATCATAACTACCTAGTCGCGTGCTGTCAGGGGTTTGATATCATTCTGTATTTGTTTTAAGAGCTCTCCCCAAATAAATATGCCCGTTGCAAATAAAATTGCTTGTGGAACATAATAGACCGATCCAGTCTGTCAATCAAAACTGGCGCATGCGTCAATTTTGGCCAATCAGCAGGCCGGGCGCGCTGTGTGGATTTGTCAGACTTATTTCCGGGGTCAAACGATGCCTCCCGAAGCGATGTGCTTCGAATTATGCCATTTACACTCGCTTTATCTATTACATATTGCTGTGATTTGATGTGTACCTTTAACAAAACCATTACGATCAAGACAAAAAAACTGAGGCGGATCAAGGAATGCGATAGGCCTAACAAGCAGTTAAATGTCGGCACCGTCGTTCACGAAACCTACGTCTGCTCGAAGGTGAGAATTACACGAATTTACACACTTTCGCACATGAGCAAAAGCATTACCAATAGATGACAACAAATAGCAGTTTAGGATTTTGCAAGTGTTATAAACTCGTACAATTCTTGTAACTACAAAATTGTTTTTGCTTCACGTTTGTAGTCACTACTGGGGATTGAGTTGGTACACCATAAACCTGAAATGAGACAGGCGAGAAAGCCGTGACACAATGTAAACAAATCTGACAGAGAGCTGATTTCGGTTAGGGTCGACCGAAATAGCAAAACTTGTTACATTAAAGAACAATGTGGTGGATATGGTTGCATTCGCGATTAGATATTCTTAAATTTGTCAAACATTTTAGGATGTTTTAAAGTTTCAAAAGCACAATCTGAAGGCATATGTACAGTGCAGTATCTGTTGATAGTGCAAAATATTCGAAGAGTAGATCTAATATTTTTTTATCCAAACGGAAATATTGTCAGTGTCAGATGTTGCCTATCACGCAATATCCAAACATCAAAATTAAATCAAATGAGTGTCTATAAAACCATGTCTTAAATATTTCAGAATTTCTATAAAGAGATGGGACCTTGAATTGATTTAGCTTTACTCCATGTGAATCGGAGACGAAAACTATGTGAGAAGAATAGTGACTTTCTGGAATATCGGACAGAGTGAAATATAAGTTTATTTCTAACTATGAGAACATTATTTGTTTTGGTTTTGGCACAGCATAATTTTTACTTGTAGAGTGGGGTGGGGGTGGGGGTGGGGGTTGGGGTTTCATTGGTACATTTTAGGAGTAATAACATAGTTCTGTCATTTTAATTATTATTCACTGGAAATGATAGCAAGGTATGTTTTAAGAAGCTTGCCTCCTTCAGGAAACGTGGAAAGGTAATGAAATAGATAATACTCCAATCAATTATTAATAATTACTTATTAAATCACATATCAGATTCATGTGAATTTAAGGCAGAACTAGGCAAACAAACACTATATACATATCATGGCTGAACAATCACTTGGTACTAAGATAGCTAGTTTGTTTTAAGATGTATTTGGTCTTTAAATAATATGTTTACTAATAAGATTATTCAGAGAGTGATCACTAGTATCATCACTCATAATAAAGTTATTTCAACATCCAGAGAATTTGAAAAAACCCCAAAGGCTACGTTTTGGTCACATCCAGGCATTATTCAGTCATGGAACCAAGTAACTTACAGAATTCTAAGTTGACTGTTCATGTAACTGGAATGGATATTGAAACATATAATATTCAACCCCGATTTCATGTAATACTTTCTTAGAAATCATCAGCTTTTGAGGAGGTTACCAATATTTGAAGACTGAGCCAAAGTAGTGTTTATTAAGATGTTGGTTTTGGACAAATTGTTCAAGGTTTGTTGATGCTTATTTGGAAAATAAGCTTAAATTCATATTTAATTGCACACTGGTTTAATTGCAGGAGGTGAAAGCTTCAGGACATTTTCATGTATGTTTTCCTAAACTTTTGTTATGACTTTTACCAAGTTTTTAAGCAACTTTAATATAATTTTGATGACACTAGTAAGTATCTCAGAAAAGGAAATAGATCAGAATTAGTGTTATTTCCCTAAGGGATATGGTCTCAGATCTAATAAAACAAAGATTATCATTGTTTAAGAAGCAATAATGTCAATATGTAATTTTATTGACAAAAAGCTTTAAACTTTGAATATATTCTTTGCCTCTTATTTACATAAGTAGTTAGCAGTTAAATATATCTGAAGAAAAGCAGTATATTTGTAAGTTGTGTAACATTCTATTTCAATGCTAGTTAATTGTTCGGATAACTGTGGATCCTCTGTTCCAAGATTTTGCATCACACGTTTCCTATTTATGGAAGATGTGTCAGTGTACAGGTGCAGACTGTATCTTGGATTCTTTGTGTTTATGGTGGTGTGACATACCTGCAGTTCATGAAGTCCATTATAGTGGGGGTTTGTAGATTAGGATTCCACAACAAAGTACATAGAAAAATATAATTGGAAAGGATTATTTAAAAATTACTTTCCTTATATTCAGTGTCACTTTAGGATGGTGTACAGATTTTGAAGAGAGAAATTTTACTGAGAATAGCTACAGATTAGCTGCTGAATATTTGCTTCTGGGTATGTCCAGATACATCCATGAAAACATACTGTGTTAACAGGTCCAGTAACGTTTTCCAGATAATATATACAGACAAACAAGGTGGACGAAGTAGTAGACGGGATACTGTTTTCCTGCGTTGTTCCTTGAAAGGTAGAAAACCATGTTTTCACAAACTTCTAATTTAACTAAATTTGAACAACGGATAAATAAATAAAGGTGGCACGCGCAGTTTTGACAATCTTTTTATAGATACCGAAACGATCTGCAACTTGAACATGTGGTTGTGTTCACGGTTTTTATAATATTACGATGGGAATTTTTGAGAAAAACAACAAACATAATTCAGTTACCTTTCCCCTGCAAATATCTTAGACGAACGGGAATTGCCGGATAGATTATTTGGTAGAAAATACGCTTCCCAATCTCAGCAGCTGGCTCAGACGATTTTTCATCGGGCATGTAGATCTAACTACTTTTTCATTTGCCAATTATACAACCTGTCAACTTAAATATATTGAAAATAAAATACGTATAACTTTCCTTTTAAAATATCATTCACAAACGACGGATACCAAAGTACAACAAGCAGAATTCATCAACAACATTCGCAATCACGTACGTTTCGCCGGCGGTGACGCCATTGTGATTAGTCCGTGGTTGTCCCCCCTAACGTCAAAAACGAAGTGGGCGGGGCTTATCGGCCGGGACTGGATCGGTCTATTGAGATTTGTGTTTTGCTGTTCTGATGGTATCATGAGCATGTATTTTTGAATCACTTGGACAGTATTCAGAATGTCGCAAAGAAGTGACATCCATCACAAATACAACCAAAGACAGGTCAATTGTTCATCTGAACAAAAGGACGAAAGCATGATGCTACAAGAAAATTGGAAAATGCTTCGCGCATCGTTTTTGAAATTCACATTTTGAAATGCTGTTCATACAGGACAGTATGTCTCCCATTTAATGAAGCTCAGGAATCCAGGACAAAAGAGGAAGAGATGTGCCTTCAGGTTTTAGCGTCAAGTATAGGTTTGACACTACTGATACAAAATCTTTGCAGATTTCTTCCTAAGTCAACATCTTTGTTTGACAAGTATCAGTTGTTTTGTGACGTATGCCCAGCTCTCTGGTCAAACAGGTTATATAGTGATAGTTTACGTTATCTGAAGGGAAGCCACACTTTGGATGACAGCTGGATGGGACAAATCTAGTTTCTTACAATTCCGTTTCGCCTTTTTCAGTTTATGATTTCAACCAATGACAACATTACGCATTTACTTCACCGGCTCTGGCAGACATTCAACACATATGACTGTCTATTTAATGTACAAGGGAAGAAAGGGTTTACTGGTATTTTGGAACCCTTATCAGACAATGTAATGCTGACAAACAAAGAACAGTGGACAGGACGAGCATGGGATAAATCGATCGCTTGATGTGAAGTGGTTAAGCATGCATGCTGCCGTCGCCCTTAAGCACAAAGAAACAGAAGCATTCTATTTCGCAAGGACCCTAATCAAAAAGCTCAAATGAATCTGACATATCCATATCGATTGATGTGGTCAGTGATAGGTATCATCCTCTTTTAATTTCATGAAAACAACCATCAAAGACATGTCGTTGATACACATCAAAAGAATATTTTGAAGATTCTTAACAGATACATCTCTTAACCGAAATATGGGTCTTTATTCCATGGATGAAAAACAATGAAATGACTTATTTGTCAGTTTACTTTGTGTACATGTCAGCCGTAATTTCTCGAAAGACACAGTCTTGCATGCTTAAGATCTGTTTAGATCACGTTTCTGTTTCTTCAAAGTGTGTATTATTCATTTCGTCTTGGATTAGTATTCAATTATGTTTCCTAATAAAACTTGGAAAGACACTAAATCAGAGTGACGTGCCCTTGTATAAGGGAATAATTAGATTTTCCCCTATGCAAATATTCCGTTTACATTTCTGATAACGAAGCCCCGTCACGCGATACGGAACGTCTCAATGGAACCCTGGCTGCTGTTTATTTTACATTGCAGGAAAATATTCTTACTTTACGTATCACTACTAAACAGGCTTGAATCATGGTCATATCTCTGTAAAATAAATGACGCAATTCTTTCGGATCATTACACGACCCTGAAAGATTCAGGGTGACTGCTCCTTTTCATCCTGAACTTCTGGAAACTCGCCATTGACCTCGGTTGAGTAAATGGCTAAATTTACCAACTACGAACATTGAAATTGCTTTTAGTATTGTGTGCCATAAATAATACTAAATAAGCAAATATCTCATTTGTCGTTTCTTATTTATCACACTGCATGCTTGTGGGCATTGGATGGAAAACAATTGTCAGCCACAATGCAGCGTCCAGAAGGTTTTTAAGAGCAGATTTTTAAGAGCAGACTATATCTATTTGATCTCATTTGAGTAAATATTGACGCTGCCACCACATCTTAATAAAACAAACTGAAAAGGTAACTATGCGGGGTTTTTCAGGGTTGACACCAGTTCGCATCACTTGACAAAAAGGAGTTGAGGAGGCAAAAGAAGTTCTGTAACTTTGTCATAGAAAACCAGATATTAGATCATTGATTTCGGTGAGTGAGTGAGTGTATATGGTTTACGCCACTTTTAGCAATATTCCAGCAATATCACGGCAGGAGACACCAGAAATGAGCTTCACACATTGTACCCATGTGGGGAATCGAACCTGGAGTTTCGGCGTGACGACGAACGCTTTAACCACTAGGCTACCCCACCAGCCCCATTGATTTCGGTACCTGCATTCCAGTATGAGTGTGCTGCGCTGTGAATACAAAATCATTTGTTTTGTTGTAAGATTAATAAGTCTGCGATTACAGGAATAAGCTGTTATTTCATGTACATATGTTGTGAGCGGTATTTTCCAGGTGCAGGTGGTATTTTCTATACTGACCTCTTCCGTTCAGCCTACAGACCTTGTAATAACCATACTATACTTCTTCGTTCCGCTTCACATCATCATTAAAATATGTCTCATAGTTCAGCATTCAAGATCAGGCAGGACATGCCAAAATGATGACCGATGGAATATTTCCTATCTTGCCCTTGGTAAGTTGGACCATACCTGAATGATGAACCTTTTACCGAACACCTGGTATCAAATCCTTTTAATAATTACGATGATCTTACTTATAATTAGGATTAAGCGGAAAATTGTAATGGTAGTCTTAATGCTTGAGCATAGGAGCACATTTACTTCATTCAAGTGAGTAATGAATGGAAGGTAATTGATACGTGGTTGGTATTGAACGACAACAGTTCCTTGAAATACCTGAAGTTTACGTTAAACATTTTGGCCAATTGTTTTGAATTTGCCGACCTGAGCCGGAATTCTAACTCGACGTTTATGGAAATTTGCCCAATTGATCAAAGAATGAAGTGTTTCGTTAAGTTATTTATGCGGGATTGTGGTGAACAGCACAAGTTGAAAAATGAAATGTTTTAAAACCCTGAACTCATGGTATTTATTCCAACTGTCTTAACTACTTCCTGTATGTATAACAAAAGTGTTGATAGTATTAAGGGATGTAACTAATCTTCGAGACAACGATTTCGTGTACATTTGTGGACAAAGGAAAACCTCTCTCTTTGTTCAGATGTTTATGGAGCTTTCGAACAAAGAACAATGAACATGTCCTCAGGTTTTCGAGTTAAGAATTTATAGGTTCTCTCCCAAATATGTGTCTATATTTGCGCATGCTTTCTGATCTTTCGTCAGTACAAAGTATCATCACTGATTGATAGTGATTCACAAACCTTCGGGCATGTTATAGTCGAGATTTTACTGGGGACTTATCCTGGATGTCTTATTAATTACAAGTAACTGAAATGCTGGAGCTAAACGGGCAAAACATGGAGTAAGACCTCACAGATCGTTGAGTTGAGTTGCGTCTCTTATGTACATTTTTCCATGCAACGATCTGCTCATCGTCAGTTTGAATCCTGGAGTATGATCATTTGTCCTCATCTGACCTTTGCAAACTGGTTTGAACACAGTAGTTAATCATTTGGTTACTTTAAACGTTAACGTAAACCATTACAAAATATTTCCTGTAAGACAAGGTTACACTCACCTCACTCACAAATCCTTAAGAATTTGACATAACATACACCCTTTGTGCGTAACACATTTACTGGTAGTATGTGCGTTTGGACGAATTACCCTGAGAAGAGTATTTCAGTTATAAGACAATGAGTCAACTTGATGTTACAGGAAATCCCGAATTTTGCAGACTTGATTCAGTTACCACTTTGGTGAAACCCATAATCACGGGTATGGTGCAGACAAATGTAATCAGGAATCGGATGTCGAACCGAATATAACAGATTTCTGGCACGCCTCAGGAGACGAATCTGAACAGTGAATTAAGACGATAACTGACCATCCGTGGGCAAATTGTACCGGTCCGGCGATTTACGCAACACTAGTAGGTGAATAGGGCGAGAAGGAACATTTGAATCTCCACAAAAAGTAGAGTCATGTCATAATCATGTGGTTATGTATCGCAATTAAATCATGATGATATCAAACAATGTTGCGTCTTGCTAAATGTATATTGGAAGACAACAAAGAACGGAGCCGCTGGAATATTGCTCTAAACATGGAGAGCTATGTTAACTATCAGAAGAAAAGGGAAAAATAGAAAGGGAAAAAGGTCAACTATTAGAAACTTAAAGACATCCCTCCAGCCACGGACTTACTAAAAAGAACCCGTGAAGGTCGGGTTAGAATATTGATCTTCAGTAACCCATGCTTGTCGTAAGAGGCGACTAACGGGATCAGGTGGTCAGGCTCGCTGACTTGGTTGACACACGTCATCGGTTCCCAATTGCGCAGATCGATGCTCATGCTGTTGATCACTGGATTGTCTGGTCCAGACTCGATTGGTACAGAGCCGCCATATAGCTGGAATATTGCTCAGTGCGGCTTAAAACTAAACTCACTTAATAAAAGATTTTTTTTTAAAATTTAGAATTAGTTTTCTGAATTTAACGAAAGCAAACAAAAACTTTATCATATGTGTACTGATTGGGATTCTGGATGTAGATACTCAATTAAATCGACAAGACGAAATACACCTTCAGCCAAGGTGGTGACCACCCACAACAACACAAAATAAGAATGTTAAGAATGGTGACAAGAAATCAAGAATGAGATCCACCATAATTTGATCCGGATTCGAACCGAAGGTCGGATGTGATCAGAACCCTTGCACCGCAGCTCTACAACCGAACGGCAATACCTTTGCTCATAACGTCACTGAATTAAAATATGGATACCAATATGTTGGACTGGCATGTGTCCCATTTTCGTTTTACACGTGTACAACAGTGTGTCATTGTTGACTCGTGATCAGTTTAATACAATCTATCTAAAGTTCAGAAGCGTTAAACGTAGTTTTAAATGTCAAATCAATAATTTACAAGCGGTAACTACATTACAACGAGCCTCATGTCTATCTCATCGTATTTATGTGATCTTTAGTCTTTCATATCTATTCTGAATTAAACAACGTATTTTTATAAATATGAAATGTCTTCCTCACTGAACTCTCCATCAATATTTCACTGGTAGCAGATAACAGGTCAGAACATTGCTTTTAATTTGTCTGACATTTACAATTATAAAAGAACTAGATACAGAAATTATATATCGACGAAAAGGTGTAAATGTCAAGAAGGTTGTCAATATTGTCGTCGACAGCATAACGATGTCCGAATATAGTGTCGTTGGTAAACAGTGTGGGTAGAGATGTCTTAAGTGTCACGTAAAATGTTAGCATGTTCTTTGAACTAGCAATTACAGACATTAGGTATAAGTGTAAAGGTGACTGAGGGCATGGCGATTTAACAGTACAACGTGAACCACATGCTACCGTAGACGTACGGTTTTGAAATATAAGACGTCAACGTCAATCACTATTATCTAACAAACAGAGTGGACGAGGTTAATTTTACGCCGCATTCAGCAATATTCCAGCTATATGGCTGCGGTCTGTAAATAATCGAGTCTGGACCAGACAATCAGGGATCAACAGCATGAGCATCGATATACGCAATTGAGTACGATGACATGTGTCAACCAAGTCAGCGAGCCACCCGATCCTGTTAGTCGCCACTTCAGATAAGCATGGGTTGCTGAAGATCAATTCAAAGGAAAGATAGTTCTTTTTCAAATTGGTTGGCATGTCTGAACGACAGAAACCTTGCAAATATGACTTTCATCCTACTACCTCTTGTATGTGTGTCACTTTTTATGTGTAGTTTTCGAGTTCCATTCTTTCTTACAAATCGGCATCTAAAACAGGTTTGGGTTTCTTGTAGTTGAGGAGGCTGAAGAGTGCCACTCGCTACACAATCGATATCATTAGTTAATTCATAGTGGCGTTGTTCAACTTATAGTTCCTGAATATGACGATGTCACGCATTTCCAGCTAAGGTTTGATTAACTGGATTCAATCTCAATCGTAAAGCCAATATCCAATTTGTCCAAAAATGTGTAATTTGCATCTGATTATAGACTAAACTTCAAAAACCTGAATATGAATAAAAAGTAGGATATCATTAACTGTTTTCATGCACGATATGGCAATCCAATGTTGAACCAGTTATATATACGACATGGGTGCGCTATTCAGGCATTCTATTGCAAGGCGTGACCAGTTAAATGGAAAGAGAAGCGAGAAAATCCTTTTCACATTCATAAGGAATATCTGCCAAAAGCAGAGTTGATTGCATAATATTGACTATATCATGAACAGATATTTGTTTCAGCAGTATTACATCTGTATGATGTTGTTTGTAGACACATGGAGTCTGAACCAGTCAATCTAGTCATTGTCCCCATGCGATACGATGACAGCATGTGTTTATGAACACTATTTTACACGTTTTTGCATTTCCTACCAGCATAATAATTCACATCAGTTCAACAGTTCATCGATAATCATTGAAAAGTCAATACAAGAAAATAACCAGTTACAAATATCCATTAAAACAGAATTTTCGAGGCGTTAATAGCAAAAATATTTGAAAGGATTTCATAACATCTGTGATGATACCGGGTGTTCTCTAAAAGAGTTAGCATGGCCTGCCCTACAAAACACCCGCCATATAAAAAAAGGTGTTAGTACCTGCTGAAACACGGCATATCTGAATGGATCACGGAAGATTTATGGTGATACCAGGTTTTCGCGAAAACGGTATGCATGTCCTGCCCTACAGCCAACACCGGCCATAGAAGTAATTGTAAACTGCTGACGCCGCACAGCAGTACTGCTACAGTTCCATGGTGGCGGAGACGTCTACAGAAGAAGTTATGCCTGTTCGTGGAGACGGAATGTGTGGATGTGTTGTCCAAGTTACAGTTGCTGTATACGGCGACGTCACGTATTTGGAGCAGTGAGGCTTGATTAGACGTTAATTGACCTTTTGAGCCACATCTAATGATCCTAATTATCAGTTTCCCCAGAACATCATTAACTATATCCTAAGACAGAATGATCCACAGTTTACATTGTTGGTCGTTTATCAACACTCCTGAGTCTCATCATGCTCCCCACGACGTGGGTCGTTACTGTCGATCACTGGTTGCCTGTCTAAATCTTGATTGCCAATAAGATAATGTTACATAGCAAGCACCTCCTTATTGCAACATTAAACATAGAACAGCATTCATGTATTCCCTGCTTTTGACATTATTAAGAAAGGAACACTGTTTTGTCACTTCATTGGATGTATGTCCTACCCAGGTCCTTGAAGGAACACAGAATGACATAAACATGGATAGAAGTGAGTGAGTGACTTTTTAACACCGCTTTAAGCAATATTCCAGCAATATCACGGCGGGGGACAACAGAACAACAAATATGGGCTCCACACATTGTAGCCATGTAGGGAATCGAACCCGGGTCTTCGGCATGACGAGCTAACGCTTTAACCATTAGGCTACCCCACCACCTCAAACATGGATAGAAGGCAAGACTAATTAACTCAATACACTATATAGACATCATACTTGTTCGTGGAGACGGAATGTATGAATGTGGTGTCAAGTTATAATTGCTATACACGGCGACGTCGCGTATTTCGAGCGATATGGTTTGATTAGAAGTTAATTACCCTTTTGAGCCACTTCTAATGATCCCACTTATAATTTTCCCAGTACATTATTAACCATATCCTTGGGCAGAATGATCCGCAGTTCTGGACGATGTGGTCATTAATGACCACTCAAGACTCTCATAGTTCCACGACGTTGGTCGTTGCTGTCGACCACTGGCTATAAAAAATAGGCTATCTGTAATCTGATGTTAAGTAGCAGGCATATCCTTATAGCAACATTAAAAATTGAACGACATTCACTAATACTCTGCCATGTGGAAAACTTGCTTTGTGACATTATTACGGGAAGAACCTTGGTAGTGATACTTCATTGTTTTACTTACGCAAAATATATGTTTGATATGTATGTCATTCTCAGGTCCTTGAACGATCGCATAAACATAGGATAGAACGCAAGCTTAACGTAGCACAGACATGGAAATCTTTACGTTATTTGTCTTGTGAGAGCATAAACTCCGTGTTAGTATGAAAACCCACTAATGCCATTTACAAGAAGCATCACTGATCGTAAATTCCGGTGAAAGTCGTTACTCTCTGAACATGTTGCCAACAAAGGAACAGGGACAATTTCCATTAACCTCATGAAACAGATAACTGTAGGTCATTCTGGCAGAGGAAAGACGAGATGTTGTTACACAGGTCGTTTGAAGTGATTAGATTTGCTTTTCCCACACACTGATGAAAAAGATCATTCGGGATATTTAGGTACTCACAAACAAACAATGATGTAGTGGTGGAATTGGGTTTAACGTCGTGCTTGAGAATATTTCGCTCATATGACGACGTGCATGCATGTGTATGTGTATGTGCGGCTGCTTGTACTAGCCCAGACTGAAGCTGGTTTTATAGTGCTAGCCCACTGAGATACCATGCCGCAGTGAAGCATGAATACCCCACTCAGACACCTTATACTGACTCCGAGCCGACCAGTCCTTGTTGTACCCATTAATGCCGAGCGCCAGGCAGGGACCAACAAGTACCATATTTTCACGTCTTTTGGTATGACGCGGTCGGGGATCGAACCCGCGACCTTCCGCTCTCCGGGCGGACGCTCTAACCACTACACCACGAAGGCGGTCACATATACAATGAAGCATGTTATTCTTGTTGTTCAGGAATAAGACTTAAGCTTTTATCTAAACAAGAAATACTATACAGCATGGCGTTCATAGATCGGTCTATACTAGCGTATTTAACAAATACTTCCACATCTACTCACTAAGTTTTATCGTATTGACCATGCTATTCATGCCCTGTAATTGAATCATCTAATTATCAATGGGTATTACACAACAATCAGTTCCCGGAACACAAGCTATTTCATCAACAAGATTGATTTATACAGGACATTGGTCTCCTATGTCGCCTTCTCCTGCAGACACACTCGGCAAACAGCCCATTTATTCACTCGTTCATCTTCATAACATTACAATGCCTGTGGCTACGGCACGACTAATGCCTTCGTTCCAGGCGTTAATTTGATCCTGCTGTACCAGAAAACCGTATGTTTTGTCTTGGAGTGATGACTGTCCGTGGAAACAGCTTCCAATAGGAAAACATCCTCCACTTTTAGAAAGTGGAATGTTAACCGAAGAAATATGCAGCATTTTCTTTCGTGGCAGAAACTCGATAATAATGAAATGTAATTCTATTGGTGTTCACGTGCAATCCGCTGCTAATGAGATTGTCGTATTTTCAGAGTCACTTGCACCTGGGGATTATCGTTGAAAGCGAAAGGTACAGTGATCACACAGCGTAGGGCTCTTTCGCCTCCTTTGGTTCAAGTCGGTTGTTAAGTGGATGGGTATCATTGAAATACTCTCAGCTCATCGGTTGAATCATTGTGGCTACTGGCTCTCCTACCCAGAGTTCCATGCGACCAGCATAGTATCGTCACATCTTACACAGTCCATTCAATATAATGTACATATTTCTGAACTCTTTATTTCTGACGAGTCTACACATCTAATTAAACATTTTTGATAGAATGGTTTAGTTTCACTGAGAAAATATCCTAAAACGTAAACACTCTTTCGATTTGCGATCCTTTGTTTACATGGGTTGTACGGCTCCACGATGCTGTCATCGAATCCTTATGGAGAGCAAACAGCGTGCAGCCTCATTTGATATATATAAATATGTATTGTCATAAACCTTACTGTCCGCAATTGTAGAAGAATATTTATGTAAGAATGTAGAGCATTATGAAGACCGCGTCGAATCGCTTGCGTTAGGCCAGTCTCTTCTTATTTACGAATATGCGCGTTTGTTTACGAAACAGAGAAAGAATCCGGCCCATGACATGATATGCAAATTAGCCTGTGGCAGTGATGTTATATGGCTACGGAAAGTAAGTTCCCTTTTCACGAACACCTGGTGTCACGTTTGGCTTTCTATTCGCTTTTTCCATCACTATTTTTACCATTTATGCCAACTGGAATCTGTATTGGCGGGTAATCAATACTCAGTGTTCTGTGGCATTGGCGTTTCATGTTTGGTGAAGTGCGTGATACGCTGTTGCAAATCATTCAAAACGTTTAGGGTAGAATGAGCAGAACCTGTAATGACACTTCTGGCCTCAGAGTCTCAATGGCGAATAAAGTGTTTTATTATCACTGTACATCCATGTCGAGGCAGGGCGAATAGTTTACACCGAGTTCCACGGACTACCATTGAAAGACCCTGAAGTCATGCTGACAATTGGGCATCAGATGGCTTAGCATGGCTGGTCAGTGTATTGTCCCTGGCTGGCTGGTCAGTGTGTGTCCCTGGCTTGTGTTTCTGGTGGTCTTTCACCGCTCTTCCCAATGTCCGTCAACTGTCCATTTGCTTACCTATCCTGCGTAGCACATAGGCAGATGAACGACTAACAATCTGCTTAGCTGGTAACATTCTTTACTACTTTGACATTCCTCTGACAAAAGTGCGAAGGCAATTCTTACGGCATATTTTTTATTAACTTGACATATCTGTCACAGAAATTTACCCAAGACAAATAGTGTTACAAGCAATGTTTTGCGACACTAAAATCTGATGCTTAACGGTGACTGACGGAATAACCGATGCCATTCTCTCTTGTCACATAAAGCCATATATTTACTTCATTTGTTGAGACACTTGACTTTCCTCTGCATGTTTCCTTGTGATTGGTGACAGTGTAATCATACCTTTGTGAAGAGTCGGTATCATACAATATTGACAGGGACAAACTGACAAAGTGACTTATGGAAATGTTTTTGTCTGTTTGGTTTGTCTGGCTTTCTTCACGAAAACTAATCTACATTTTCTGCTGACATCAAAACATGGGAAGTTATGCTTTATGAAGATAAATTAAATGGTGATGTTATACTGTTTCTGTGGAATCTTACAATAAGGGAAAATTCTAGCATTTGGTCAATATGGCCGGATGTTATCTGACACGGAACAATCAAAGAAAGTAATCTGTGCTAAAAGTGAATGATGGTTAGATTAGAGGGCTGTTCCTCTTAGAAACCGATCATTGCTTGATCATAATAGGGAATGACACGTGTCCGACTTGTACACTGGCTTACAGGGAGTGGACGTGTATCGGTTACATCTTTTGAATTGGATTAGTGATCAATGCAAGTTTCATGATTATTATTCATCTGGAATAATCGACAGGACTGTTAGAATCAGTTTCGTTACTCATGTCAGTCCCAAGTAAAACTTGAATCGCTGTTGTATGAGCCGCAATTCCTGAAATTACATTGTTGGCTGATGTGGCAAACAGGTGCGCAGCAGGTTTGAACCAGGCTGGTTTTGTGTTTGGGCTGGCGTGGGGCATGTCCGGCGGCATGAAAAGCACTGCGGG